>NC_136695.1:971995-976995 GCF_947650265.1 Symphodus melops
GCGTGCTGACGGGAAGCTGCACACGGTGAACCTGCAGAACGCCGTGCTGGCCGACGGTCGGACTCACTCCATCATCCTGAGGCTCGGCGGTCTTCAGCGCGACCACATGAACATGGAGCTCTACGTCAACTGCCGATTGGCCGACTCCAGCCAGGGCGTGCCACCATTGGTCCCTCTGCCCAGAGAGGCGGAGATGGTGGAGATCAGACACGGGCAGAAGTCGTACGCGCGGCTGCAGGTGAGCGTCAGACTGACAGGAAGTGTCACGTTCTCTCCCTGCATGTGGAGCACAGCTTCCTGCTCCTTGTCCTTGTCCTGCTCCTTGTCCTTGTCCTGCTCCTTGTCCTTGTCCTGCTCCTTGTCCTTGTCCTGCTCCTTGTCCTTGTCCTGCTCCTTGTCCTTGTCCTGCTCCTTGTCCTTGTCTTGTTCATCTTCAGGCCCGTCTTTGTTTAAAGGCTCCTGATTGGCTACCAGCTCAGGTTCACCTGTCTGGACAGCTCTCACACACCTGGTCATAAAAACCTCTTCGTAAAGTTCTTTGTCCTGCTTGGTTTCACACACACACACACACACACACACACACACACACACACACACACACACACTCACACACACACACTCACACACACACCTGTGTAAATCCCTTGTCTCTCCATCAGGGAGCAGTGGAGTCCCTCAGGCTGGCTCTAGGGGGCAGTGTTGCTAAAGCTGGAGCTCTGACAGACTGTCCGTTCCAGGGAGACTCGTCTGCTTACAACTCAGGTCAGCTCACATTAACCCTTTCCTAGCTGAGCCTCTTGGTAGTGTCTGTGCATGTCCCTCTGGTCTCCATGACAACAGTGTGTTGACGGCTGCTGTGTGGGCGCCCGGGCAGACGCAGAGCGAGGAGGATGTGGGTACAGCCCGTTAAAAGACGCCGGGCGCTTTCCGTCTGCTGCGAGCGCTCTCTACCTGTTAAAAACGAGTGTAAAAACACACACCTAAGCTAGCATGTGGAGTCAGTTGTGTCCAGGTGAGGGTCATAGTTCTGAGTGTTCAGGGTCAGGTCATAGTTCTGAGTGTTCAGGGTCGGGTCATAGTTCTGAGTGTTCAGGGTCGGGTCATAGTTCTGAGTGTTCAGGGTCAGGTCATAGTTCTGAGTGTTCAGGGTCGGGTCATAGTTCTGAGTGTTCAGGGTCGGGTCATAGTTCTGAGTGTTCAGGGTCAGGTCATAGTTCTGAGTGTTCAGGGTCAGGTCATAGTTCTGAGTGTTCAGGGTCGGGTCATAGTTCTGAGTGTTCAGGTCATAGTTCTGAGTGTTCAGGGTCGGGTCATAGTTCTGAGTGTTCAGGGTCAGGTCATAGTTCTGAGTGTTAAGGGTCAGGTCATAGTTCTGAGTGTTCAGGGTCGGGTCATAGTTCTGAGTGTTCAGGGTCGGGTCATAGTTCTGAGTGTTCAGGGTCGGGTCATAGTTCTGAGTGTTCAGGGTCAGGTCATAGTTCTGAGTGTTAAGGGTCAGGTCATAGTTCTGAGTGTTCAGGGTCGGGTCATAGTTCTGAGTGTTCAGGGTCAGGTCATAGTTCTGAGTGTTCAGGGTCAGGTCATAGTTCTGAGTGTTCAGGTCATAGTTCTGAGTGTTCAGGGTCGGGTCATAGTTCTGAGTGTTCAGGGTCAGGTCATAGTTCTGAGTGTTCAGGTCATAGTTCTGAGTGTTAAGGGTCAGGTCATAGTTCTGAGTGTTCAGGGTCAGGTCATAGTTCTGAGTGTTCAGGGTCGGGTCATAGTTCTGAGTGTTCAGGGTCGGGTCATAGTTCTGAGTGTTCAGGGTCGGGTCATAGTTCTGAGTGTTCAGGGTCAGGTCACAGTTCTGAGTGTTCAGGGTCAGGTCATAGTTCTGAGTGTTCAGGTCACAGTTCTGAGTGTTCAGGGTCAGGTCATAGTTCTGAGTGTTCAGGTCACAGTTCTGAGTGTTAAGGGTCAGGTCATAGTTCTGAGTGTTCAGGGTCGGGTCATAGTTCTGAGTGTTCAGGGTCGGGTCATAGTTCTGAGTGTTCAGGGTCAGGTCACAGTTCTGAGTGTTCAGGGTCAGGTCATAGTTCTGAGTGTTCAGGTCATAGTTCTGAGTGTTCAGGGTCGGGTCATAGTTCTGAGTGTTCAGGGTCAGGTCATAGTTCTGAGTGTTCAGGTCATAGTTCTGAGTGTTAAGGGTCAGGTCATAGTTCTGAGTGTTCAGGGTCAGGTCATAGTTCTGAGTGTTCAGGGTCGGGTCATAGTTCTGAGTGTTCAGGGTCGGGTCATAGTTCTGAGTGTTCAGGGTCGGGTCATAGTTCTGAGTGTTCAGGGTCAGGTCACAGTTCTGAGTGTTCAGGGTCAGGTCATAGTTCTGAGTGTTCAGGTCACAGTTCTGAGTGTTCAGGGTCAGGTCATAGTTCTGAGTGTTCAGGTCACAGTTCTGAGTGTTAAGGGTCAGGTCATAGTTCTGAGTGTTCAGGGTCGGGTCATAGTTCTGAGTGTTCAGGGTCGGGTCATAGTTCTGAGTGTTCAGGGTCAGGTCACAGTTCTGAGTGTTCAGGGTCAGGTCATAGTTCTGAGTTGAGGGTCAGGTCATAGTTCTGAGTGTTCAGGGTCAGGTCACAGTTCTGAGTGTTCAGGGTCGGGTCATAGTTCTGAGTGTTCAGGGTCAGGTCATAGTTCTGAGTGTTCAGGGTCAGGTCACAGTTCTGAGTGTTCAGGGTCGGGTGTTCTGAGTGTTCAGGTCATTAAAGAGTGTTTCACTGTCATGGTCCTCACACACCTGTCTGAGTTTACCTGTGATTTCAGTGAGCGGGGAGATGAACTCCATACTTGGTGAGTGTTTGAAATGGATAAATCTTTATTTAAATCCCTTCACCTCCGTTACCTGTTCTGACTTCATGCTGCTCTCTGTCAGGTGATCACACCAAGGCTCTGATTGGTCAGCTCATCATCTTCAACCAGATCCTGGGAGAGCTGAGACAGGACATCAGAGAACAGGTGAGACAGGACATCAGAGAACAGGTGAGACATGATGTTAGAGAACAGGTGAGACAGGACATCAGAGAACAGGTGAGACAGAACATCAGAGAACAGGTGAGACAGGACATCAGAGAACAGGTGAGACAGGACATCAGAGAACAGGTGAGACAGGACATCAGAGAACAGGTGAGACAGGACGTTAGAGAACAGGTGAGACATGATGTCAGAGAACAGGTGAGACATGATGTCAGAGAACAGGTGAGACAGGACATCAGAGAACAGGTGAGACATGACGTCAGAGAACAGGTGAGACATGATGTCAGAGAACAGGTGAGACATGATGTCAGAGAACAGGTGAGACAGGACATCAGAGAACAGGTGTGTTTTGATGATGTCAGGTGTGTTTTGATGAGGTCAGGTGTGTTTTGATGAGGTCATGATGTCAGGTGAGTTTTGATGAGGTCAGGTGTGTTTTGATGATGTCATGATGTCAGGTGAGTTTTGATGAGGTCAGGTGAGTTTTGATGAGGTCAGGTGTGTTTTGATGATGTCAGGTGTGTTTTGATGATGTCATGATGTCAGGTGAGTTTTGATGAGGTCAGGTGTGTTTTGATGATGTCATGATGTCAGGTGAGTTTTGATGAGGTCAAGTGAGTTTTGATGATGTCAGGTGTGTTTTAATGAGGTCATGATGTCAGGTGTGTTTTGATGATGTCAGGTGTGTTTTGATGATGTCATGATGTCAGGTGTGTTTTGATGAGGTCAGGTGTGTTTTGATGATGTCATGATGTCAGGTGTGTTTTGATGAGGTCAGGTGTGTTTTGATGATGTCATGATGTCAGGTGAGTTTTGATGAGGTCAGTGTGTGTTTTGATGATGTCATGATGTCAGGTGTGTTTTGATGAGGTCAGGTGTGTTTTGATGAGGTCATGATGTCAGGTGTGTTTGGATGATGTCAGGTGTGTTTTGATGATGTCATGATGTCAGGTGTGTTTTGATGAGGTCAGGTGTGTTTTGATGAGGTCATGATGTCAGGTGTGTTTTGATGAGGTCAGGTGTGTTTTGATGATGTCAGGTGAGTTTTGATGATGTCATGATGTCAGGTGAGTTTTGATGAGGTCAGGTGAGTTTTGATGAGGTCATGATGTCAGGTGAGTTTTGCTGATGTCAGGTGTGTTTTGATGAGGTCAGGTGAGTTTTGATGAGGTCAGGTGTGTTTTGATGATGTCAGGTGTGTTTTGATGAGGTCAGGTGTGTTTTGATGATGTCATGATGTCAGGTGTGTTTTGATGAGGTCAGGTGTGTTTTGATGATGTCATGATGTCAGGTGTGTTTTGATGAGGTCATGATGTCAGGTGTGTTTTGATGAGGTCAGGTGTGTTTTGATGATGTCAGGTGAGTTTTGATGATGTCATGATGTCAGGTGAGTTTTGATGAGGTCAGGTGAGTTTTGATGAGGTCATGATGTCAGGTGAGTTTTGCTGATGTCAGGTGTGTTTTGATGAGGTCAGGTGAGTTTTGATGAGGTCAGGTGTGTTTTGATGATGTCAGGTGTGTTTTGATGAGGTCAGGTGTGTTTTGATGATGTCATGATGTCAGGTGTGTTTTGATGAGGTCATGATGTCAGGTGTGTTTTGATGAGGTCAGGTGTGTTTTGATGATGTCATGATGTCAGGTGAGTTTTGATGAGGTCAGGTGTGTTTTGATGATGTCATGATGTCAGGTGAGTTTTGATGAGGTCAGGTGTGTTTTGATGATGTCATGATGTCAGGTGTGTTTTGATGAGGTCAGGTGTGTTTTGATGATGTCGTGATGTCAGGTGTGTTTTGATGAGGTCAGGTGTGTTTTGATGATGTCATGATGTCAGGTGAGTTTTGATGAGGTCAGTGTGTGTTTTGATGATGTCATGATGTCAGGTGTGTTTTGATGAGGTCAGGTGTGTTTTGATGAGGTCATGATGTCAGGTGTGTTTGGATGATGTCAGGTGTGTTTTGATGATGTCATGATGTCAGGTGTGTTTTGATGAG
>NC_136695.1:986995-1017651 GCF_947650265.1 Symphodus melops
GGTAAACATGACGCAGGTAAACATGACGCAGGTAAACATGGTAAACATGACGCAGGTAAACATGATGCAGGTAAACATGATGCAGGTAAACATGACACAGGTAAACGAGACGCAGGTAAACATGACGCAGGTAAACATGACACAGGTAAACGAGACGCAGGTAAACATGACACAGGTAAACGAGACGCAGGTAAACATGACGCAGGTAAACGAGACGCAGGTAAACATGATGCAGGTAAACATGACACAGGTAAACATGACGCAGGTAAACATGGTACAGGTAAACATGGTACAGGTAAACATGACACAGGTAAACATGGTGCAGGTAAACATGGTACAGGTAAACATGACACAGGTAAACATGACACAGGTAAACATGGTGCAGGTAAACATGACGCAGGTAAACATGGTGCAGGTAAACATGGTACAGGTAAACATGGTGCAGGTAAACATGGTACAGGTAAACATGGTGCAGGTAAACATGGTACAGGTAAACATGACGCAGGTAAACATGACACAGGTAAACATGACACAGGTAAACATGACGCAGGTAAACATGGTACAGGTAAACATGACACAGGTAAACATGACACAGGTAAACATGGTACAGGTAAACATGACACAGGTAAACATGACACAGGTAAACATGACACAGGTAAACATGACGCAGGTAAACATGGTACAGGTAAACATGGTAAACATGATGCAGGTAAACATGATGCAGGTAAACAGTTAAATGATACAAGATTGTATTTACAGACTGTAAACACACAAAAGGTAAACACAGACTGTAAACACAGACTAAAAATACAGAATGTAAACACAAAGACTGTGAACATACAGACTGTAAACATACAGACTGCAAACACTGACTGCAAACACAGATTGTAAAAATACAGACTGTAAACACAAAGACTAAACATACAGACTGTAAACACACAGACTGTAAACACTCCGACTATAAACATACAGACTGTAAATACAAACTGTAAACATATAGAATGTAAACATACAGACTATTAACAGTCCAACTGTAAACATACAGACTGTAAACACACAGACTGTAAACATAGAATGTAAACACAGACTATTAACAGTCCAACTGTAAACATACAGACTGTAAACACACAGACTGTAAACATAGAATGTAAACACAGACTATTAACAGTCCAACTGTAAACATACAGACTGTAAACATACAGACTGTAAACACACAGACTGTAAACACTCCGACTATAAACATACAGACTGTAAACACAAACTGTAAACATATAGAATGTAAACATACAGACTATTAACAGTCCAACTGTAAACATACAGACTGTAAACACAAACTGTAAACATATACTATGTAAACATACAGACTGTAAACATAGAATGTTAACACAGACTATTAACAGTCCAACTGTAAACATACAGACTGTAAACATACAGACTGTAAACACAAACTGTAAACATATAGAATGTAAACATACAGACTATTAACAGTCCAACTGTAAACACGCAGAGTGTAAACACAAACTGTAAACATATAGAATGTAAACATACAGACTGTACCATACAGACTGTAAACACTCCGACTATAAACATACAGACTGTAAACACACAGACTGTAAACACTCCCACTGTTAACACACAGACTTTTTAAAGGTCATTGACTGAATCAGCTGAAGTGACACTGAGCACACAGTTTGCAGCACCCACCTGTCACTCAGAGGCCACGCCTTTTTTATTCTACATTCCTTCAAGCCTGTGTTCTACAAACATTCAGTTGAAGAAATAAACTCAAGAGAACCAAACTGATTTTTACTGGACTACTTACTGGTTTATTTTAACATAGAGCTCTATGGAGACTGGCTCACTGCAGGAGACAGACTCTAGTGGACACTGGAGGAACTGCAGCTGTAAAGTTGTACATTTTAACATAGAGCTCTATGGAGACTGACTCACTGCAGGAGACAGACTCTAGTGGACACTGGAGGAACTGCAGCTGTAAAGTTGGACATTTTATCATAGAGCTCTATGGAGGCTGACTCACTGCAGGAGACAGACTCTAGTGGACACTGGAGAAACTGCAGCTGTAAAGTTGGACATTTTAACATAGAGTTCTATGGAGACTGACTCACTGCAGGACACAGACTCTAGTGGACACTGGAGGAACTGCAGCTGTAAAGTTGGACATTTTAATATAGAGTTCTATGGAGACTGACTCACTGCAGGACACAGACTCTAGTGGACACTGGAGGAACTGCAGCTGTAAAGTTGGACATTTTAACATAGAGCTCTATGGAGACTGACTCACTGCAGGAGACAGACTCTAGTGGACACTGGAGGAACTGCAGCTGTAAAGTTAGACATTTTGACATAGAGCTCTATGGAGACTGACTCACTGCAGGAGACAGACTCTAGTGGACGCTGGAGGAACTGCAGCTGTAAAGTTGGACATTTTAACATAGAGCTCTATGGAGACTGACTCACTGCAGGAGACAGACTCTAGTGGACACTGGAGGAACTGCAGCTGTAAAGTTGGACATTTTAACATAGAGCTCTATGGAGACTGACTCACTGCAGGAGACAGACTCTAGTGGACACTGGAGGAACTGCAGCTGTAAAGTTGGACATTTTAACATAGAGCTCTATGGAGACTGACTCACTGCAGGAGACAGACTCTAGTGGACGCTGGAGGAACTGCAGCTGTAAAGTTGGACATTTTAACATAGAGCTCTATGGAGACTGACTCACTGCAGGAGACAGACTCTAGTGGACACTGGAGGAACTACAGCTGTAAAGTTGGACATTTTAACATAGAGCTCTATGGAGACTGACTCACTGCAGGAGACAGACTCTAGTGGACACTGGAGGAACTACAGCTGTAAAGTTGGACATTTTAACATAGAGCTCTATGGAGACTGACTCACTGCAGGAGACAGACTCTAGTGGACACTGGAGGAACTGCAGCTGTAAAGTTGGACATTTTAACATAGAGCTCTATGGAGACTGACTCACTGCAGGAGACAGACTCTAGTGGACACTGGAGGAACTGCAGCTGTAAAGTTGGACATTTTAATATAGAGTTCTATGGAGACTGACTCACTGCAGGACACAGACTCTAGTGGACACTGGAGGAACTGCAGCTGTAAAGTTGGACATTTTAACATAGAGCTCTATGGAGACTGACTCACTGCAGGAGACAGACTCTAGTGGACACTGGAGGAACTGCAGCTGTAAAGTTGGACATTTTAACATAGAGCTCTATGGAGACTGACTCACTGCAGGAGACAGACTCTAGTGGACACTGGAGGAACTGCAGCTGTAAAGTTGGACATTTTAACATAGAGTTCTATGGAGACTGACTCACTGCAGGACACAGACTCTAGTGGACACTGGAGGAACTGCAGCTGTAAAGTTGGACATTTTAACATAGAGCTCTATGGAGACTGACTCACTGCAGGAGACAGACTCTAGTGGACACTGGAGGAACTGCAGCTGTAAAGTTAGACATTTTGACATAGAGCTCTATGGAGACTGACTCACTGCAGGAGACAGACTCTAGTGGACGCTGGATGAACTGCAGCTGTAAAGTTGGACATTTTAACATAGAGCTCTATGGAGACTGACTCACTGCAGGAGACAGACTCTAGTGGACACTGGAGGAACTGCAGCTGTAAAGTTGGACATTTTAACATAGAGCTCTATGGAGACTGACTCACTGCAGGAGACAGACTCTAGTGGACGCTGGAGGAACTGCAGCTGTAAAGTTGGACATTTTAACATAGAGCTCTATGGAGACTGACTCACTGCAGGAGACAGACTCTAGTGGACGCTGGAGGAACTGCAGCTGTAAAGTTGGACATTTTAACATAGAGCTCTATGGAGACTGACTCACTGCAGGAGACAGACTCTAGTGGACACTGGAGGAACTGCAGCTGTAAAGTTGGACATTTTAACATAGAGCTCTATGGAGACTGACTCACTGCAGGAGACAGACTCTAGTGGACACTGGAGGAACTGCAGCTGTAAAGTTGGACATTTTAACATAGAGCTCTATGGAGACTGACTCACTGCAGGAGACAGACTCTAGTGGACACTGGAGGAACTGCAGCTGTAAAGTTGGACATTTTAACATAGAGCTCTATGGAGACTGACTCACTGCAGGAGACAGACTCTAGTGGACACTGGAGGAACTGCAGGGAGTTCTTTGTATCTGACTCAGTGTGTGTGTGTTTTTCAGGGTGAAGCTGTTTGAGGGCGCTGACATGGTGGCTGACTCTGGTGTCGTGATCGACACAACGATGAGAGGAGGTCGACTCGGAGTTTTCTGTTTCTCACAGGAGAACATCATCTGGTCAAACCTGCGCTACAGGTGTAACGGTACGACCTCTGACCCCAAACACACAGCAGGGAAATAATGCTTGTGCAGAGCGGCTCCATCACGTGGACATTTATATAGATGAGACTTCATCAGTGTTTAGTTATTTCACCTTTATGATCTCATGACGGAGAAAACAGGCGCCGACAGCCTGCTCCATGGGGGCATGTATCCCAGCATGCTTTGTACAGCTGCAGCCAATGACTGCGGTCCGTTTGTATGCAGGAAGTGATGAAGGTGTTTCTGATCTGTCTGTTTGTTTTGTGTTTCAGACACGGTGCCTGAAGACTTCCAGAGTCATCGTAAAAAAGTCCTGATGCACATCAAGGTCTGAGAGCCGCAGGCTGATCAGACACACACACACACACACACACACACACACACACACACACACACACACACACTCCAGGGTTGGAAATAAGCACCCCCCCCGTCTGCTACAGGTGATCTTTTGCAGTGACAGGTGAATTTGCTCAAACTAGCCGTCACGATGACGATGTGAGAACAAGCAGTGTTAAAATAATGTCCGTGCTCCTGCTTGTTCCGCTCTGACTTTATGAGAAGTGTCAGGCAGTCGTTCAGGCTCCGCCCCCTCCTTGTGTCCGTGTTCACTATGAGAGGCTATCCAAGCGCAGCACTGATCAGCATCTCATTTTAAACTGATCCTTAAAGCTCCTCTTGTTGTGCTCTCCAGGTGTGCTGTTCATGTTTAGGATCGATGTGCACAAAGTGAAAGTCTGCAGAGACGCCTCCTCTCCGACCTCCTCCTGTTAGCTGCATGTAACACTCGCCCCCCCCCCCAGTGTGACGTCACTGATCCAAGCCCATTGAAGCAACACCAAGCTCGTGCTGAGTGACTGACCAATTACAACAGAGCAGATTGGCCGACCAATCAGATCAGACTCGGCCCACGTGGGGACCCTGATGGAGTGTGAGAAACAGAGAGATGACAGAACATTAGTGAACGTTCTTTAGTAGAGACGACAGATACATGAACCCTGAGAAGGACAGAAGAGCTTTAAGAAATGCGTCTGGTAATACTTTCAGCCTCATCGTAGCTCCGCTGAAACGTCGTTGATTCTATGTCAGACTTTTATTGCTGGTTCTGCAGTTAAAGAATCTCAGAAACAGAATCTAAACTTTGAAGGTCAGGTTGAGTTCGACGCTTCCTGAGAAGTGAACGCAGCGACTCTGCTCAGGCTGAATCTGCCTTTAAGCACACACCTGCCTCTAAATACTAAACTACTGAACTATCTTCATAATGATACAGGATTTATATCACAGCTTACAGTCAGAAGAACATCTCAAAAGGAAATTATTTCAATTCTGTTTGTTCCTTCAGTTGGTTTTTTTGTCATTCAAAAAAAAGAGTGACAGGTAGATATTTGAATCACAGCAGCAGGTGGGTGAAAAAGCTCATTTCCAACCCTCACACACACACACACACACACACACACAGACACACACACACACAGACACACACAGACACACACACACACACACAGACACACACACACACACACACACACAGATCAGCAGTGTGTAAGTGATCAGAGGCTGAACAGTGTTTCTCGCCCCGCCTCATTGGTTAGCTTCAATCATTGACTGTATATTCAGATGGACGGAGAAGAAGCTGACTGAAGCCAAAATTCATAGCTGCCAGTCATGTGACCGGTGCTGAGGTCCGGAGGTCATTAAGAACCTCTGTCACATGACCATATATGGAGAGTTTATCAGTCGTGGTTACAGAGAGCTCGAGGAGACGTACTGACAGCTTTATGTGTTCTTCATGTTTCAATCACGCTGCTCTTTGAGAAACACATCATCAAGCTGAGCTCAATGCTAATTAGCTAAATGCTAATTAGCTACTATTAGCTGGTTGAGATAACATAACAATGGTATCTGTGTTCTGGGCCCGTGGCGTTTGTTAAAGGCGTGTATATTTTGCTGGTGTTAACTCGATGTGAGGACGAGGAGGGACAGCGCAGCGTCTCACAGCGTGAATCCTCCTCCTCTTTTTTTAAAACAAATGTGTGTAGAAGAACCCGCGCTCATCTCCTCGCCAATAACTGAGTCGCTTCAAACCCTTTCCCATGATTGTGGACACATGTAGCTGTTGACGCGTGGAGATGTGTGAGGTCATCAGTCAGCGTCTGTGCGTGTTGGATAAAGAGGAGGAGTCACACAACGCCTGAAGCTCGTCTCTCTTAGCTCGGTCTGTTAGCATGCTAACTGTAGCTAACTAACAGTAGACGCAGTGGCGCTCGGGCTCGTGCGATGGGATTGGTTGATCATCAAAGTGTTGTAAACAAGTTGACCTGATGGGGGCGCTAGATGAATGTTCTTATCATTAATATTAAACATCATCCTGAGCCAATCATCTATCACACTGTGTCAATCCTTTCAAAATAAAATGACTTCCTGTTTTACCTGATCCCTCCGGGCTCCAGACCAGTCTGAGGTTCACGGGGGGTCGTGACCCCTGGGACGGGGAGGCCGGGACGAGTGCAATATTAGAGAGAGAGAGACAACAGTGCACCGCATCCCGGACCTGCCCGACCCCGGGAGGACGCACACACACACTCCCTGTAACACACACTCCCTGTAACACACACACACTCCCTGTAACACACACACACTCCCTGTAACACACACACACTCCCTGTAACACACACACACTCCCTGTAACACACACTCCCTGTAACACACACACACTCCCTGTAACACACACACACTCCCTGTAACACACACTCCCTGTAACACACACACACTCCCTGTAACACACACACACTCCCTGTAACACACACACACTCCCTGTAACACACACACACTCCCTGTAACACACACACTCCCTGTAACACACACATACACTCCCTGTAACACACACACTCCCTGTAACACATACACTCCCTGTAACACACACACTCCCTGTAACACACACACACACTCCCTGTAACACACACACTCCCTGTAACACACACTCCCTGTAACACACACACACTCCCTGTAACACACACACTCCCTGTAACACACACACTCCCTGTAACACACACATACACTCCCTGTAACACACACACTCCCTGTAACACACACACTCCCTGTAACACACACACTCCCTGTAACACACACACACACTCCCTGTAACACACACACTCCCTGTAACACACACACTCCCTGTAACACACACACACACTCCCTGTAACACACACACACTCCCTGTAACACACACACACACTCCCTGTAACACACACTCCCTGTAACACACACACACTCCCTGTAACACGCACATACACTCCCTGTAACACACACACACACACACTCCCTGTAACACACACACACTCCCTGTAACACACACACACTCCCTGTAACACACACACACACTACCTGTAACACACACTCCCTGTAACACACACACTCCCTGTAACACACACACACACTCCCTGTAACACACACTACCTGTAACACACACACTTCCTGTAACACACACTCCCTGTAACACACACATACACTCCCTGTAACACACAGACACACTCCCTGTAACACACACACACACTCCCTGTAACACACACTACCTGTAACACACACACTTCCTGTAACACACACTCCCTGTAACACACACATACACTCCCTGTAACACACACACTTCCTGTAACACACACATACACTCCCTGTAACACACACATACACTCCCTGTAACACACACACTCCCTGTAACACACACACACACTCCCTGTAACACACACACACACTCCCTGTAACACACACACTCCCTGTAACACACACACTCCCTGTAACACACACACACTCCCTGTAACACACACACACACTCCCTGTAACACACACACACACTCCCTGTAACACACACTCCCTGTAACACACACACACTCCCTGTAACACACACTCCCTGTAACACACACACACTCCCTGTAACACGCACATACACTCCCTGTAACACACACACACACACACTCCCTGTAACACACACACACTCCCTGTAACACACACACACTCCCTGTAACACACACACACACTACCTGTAACACACACTCCCTGTAACACACACACTCCCTGTAACACACTCACACACTCCCTGTAACACACACTACCTGTAACACACACACTTCCTGTAACACACACTCCCTGTAACACACACATACACTCCCTGTAACACACACACTTCCTGTAACACACACTACCTGTAACACACACACTTCCTGTAACACACACTCCCTGTAACACACACATACACTCCCTGTAACACACAGACACACTCCCTGTAACACACACACACACTCCCTGTAACACACACTACCTGTAACACACACACTTCCTGTAACACACACTCCCTGTAACACACACATACACTCCCTGTAACACACACACTTCCTGTAACACACACATACACTCCCTGTAACACACACATACACTCCCTGTAACACACACACTCCCTGTAACACACACACACACTCCCTGTAACACACACACACACTCCCTGTAACACACACACTCCCTGTAACACACACACTCCCTGTAACACACACACACTCCCTGTAACACACACACACACTCCCTGTAACACACACACACACTCCCTGTAACACACACTCCCTGTAACACACACACACTCCCTGTAACACGCACATACACTCCCTGTAACACACACACACACACACTCCCTGTAACACACACACACTCCCTGTAACACACACACACTCCCTGTAACACACACACACACTACCTGTAACACACACTCCCTGTAACACACACACTCCCTGTAACACACTCACACACTCCCTGTAACACACACTACCTGTAACACACACACTTCCTGTAACACACACTCCCTGTAACACACACATACACTCCCTGTAACACACACACTTCCTGTAACACACAGACACACTCCCTGTAACACACAGACACACTCCCTGTAACACACACTCCCTGTAACACACACACACACTCCCTGTAACACACACTACCTGTAACACACACACTTCCTGTAACACACACTCCCTGTAACACACACATACACTCCCTGTAACACACACACTTCCTGTAACACACACATACACTCCCTGTAACACACACACTCCCTGTAACACACACACACACTCCCTGTAACACACACACACACTCCCTGTAACACACACACTCCCTGTATCACACACACTCCCTGTAACACACACACACTCCCTGTAACACACACACACACTCCCTGTAACACACACACACACTCCCTGTAACACACACTCCCTGTAACACACACACACTCCCTGTAACACGCACATACACTCCCTGTAACACACACACACACACACTCCCTGTAACACACACACACTCCCTGTAACACACACACACTCCCTGTAACACACACACACACTACCTGTAACACACACTCCCTGTAACACACACACTCCCTGTAACACACACACACACTCCCTGTAACACACACTACCTGTAACACACACACTTCCTGTAACACACACTCCCTGTAACACACACATACACTCCCTGTAACACACAGACACACTCCCTGTAACACACACTCCCTGTAACACACACACACACTCCCTGTAACACACACACTTCCTGTAACACACACTCCCTGTAACACACACATACACTCCCTGTAACACACACACTTCCTGTAACACACACTCCCTGTAACACACACACTCCCTGTAACACACACACTCCCTGTAACACACAGACACACTCCCTGTAACACACACACTACCTGTAACACACATACACTTCCTGTAACACACACATACACTTCCTATAACACACACACACTTCCTGTAACACACACACACTCCCTGTAACACACACACACTTCCTGTAACACACACTCCCTGTAACACACACACACTCCCTGTAACACACACACACTCCCTGTAACACACACTACCTGTAACACACACACACTTCCTGTAACACACACACTCACCGTAAACAATAGGACATGGAGCCAGAAAGCAGCGAGTACACCCGAGCCCTTCCAGAGAGGGGGCGTGGTCAGACACAGCTCATTTACATATTTAAAGCTACAGGCACAGAAACAGCCTGTTCTGAGCAGGGCTGAAATAGAGGGGTTTATAGACATGATCAAATACAGGATCAGAGTGGATTTACAACAACACACTTCACACACATGATGAAGAGGAGGAGATCATGTGACCTTTAACCTTTACATGTTGAAGAGGAGATCATGTGACCTTTACATGTTGAAGAGGAGATCATGTGACCTTTAACCTTTACATGTTGAAGAGGAGATCATGTGACCTTTAATACAGGAGAAGAACGTCCGGGATAAAAGATCATCTCTGATATAAATGTTGAGATATGAGATGAATGATGTAATAAAATCAATGTTTACATGAACAGCTGATATAAATGTATCTGATCAGATATTCAACATCACAAAATCAAACTTTATTTAAACATGTCTGTTGAACTCTGTTGGGTTAGTGATTGCAGATGAAGTTGAGGCCGTGGTCCATCATTCATAAAACAGATTCTACAGTTTTGAACACGTGTCAAAAGTCTCTCAGCTTCTTTTTTTTTTTTTTTTTACTTTTAAACTTTATTTTCTGTTTTATTTGTTTAAAAACTCACCGCTCGCTCGCTGCAGCTGGTCTCGGTGTCGTCCTGCTGGTCTGAGGAGGGTCCTGGTTTAGGACTGGACTCCCCCTCCCTCTCTGATCTCGAACAAAGGCAGGGGGAGCGGCTCAGCGAGGCGTGGAGGGGCCTCACTTAAAGTGCCACACACCCTCAAAGTCATTCATCACACACACATTGAAAGACGAAGGAAAAGATGGACGTTGTCATGTGTGAGTGTGGTGCTGCCCCCTGCTGTCTGCCTCACTGCAGCTCAGGATGCCAGTGGGTGTACTCACATGAGGTCTGCCTCCATGTTCAGAGTGGACTGAGAGACGTGGGTTTATATAGCACAACCTGATACTTACCTGGACTACATCAGGGACTCAAATCATCAAGAGGGTAACAACCATTCGAATAAAGTCGTGGATTTGAACCCATAAGAAAAGAGTGAGGGAGTCCTCAGCATCATGAACCACGGGACACATCATCAGTCGTGTATCTTTGAGTGTCACACCTTCATCACAGGAGGCCAGCTGCTGTCCCATGTCCAGTCATGACAACTGGCCAGTTGTTTAACTGGTGCAGCTCCTGGGATTATGCACGGCCTCTTGCCTGAGTCAGGCTTAGTGCTGACCCCCATACCTTGTTCCCCCTCCTCCTGGAGGGCTGGGAACTGGGAGAGGGGCTGAAGAGGATCCAGGATGTAAGTGAGGGAGAGGGGTGATAACGTGATCAGGGTCATCAGGTGCACTTGTGGTTGATGAGGGCTGAGCGGGTTATGTTGTTGCTCTTTGAGCCCAGCAAGGGTCCTTCTGCTTGATCCAGATCCAGAGCCTGTCCATGGATGCAAAGGTCTTCAAACTTGACCTGGACAGACTTTAGCTTTCCCTCCTGGTTGTTGAGCGTCTTCTTGCAGCTTCTTGCGCTCATAGGCCTCTTCTGTTAAATTCTCCCATGAGGCTGTGAGCTCTGTGATAGACAGACCTCAGTGATGGGGACCAGAGTACCAAGTCTGTCCTAAGAGGGGTGGCTGTGATCTCAGGTGGAAAGATTAGCTTCTGGCCAATATCGAGGAGCATCATCCAGTCCCGGGCCGTGGTTTAGTCTTAGTGATAACGAAGAGACACCGGTCCAGATCTCAAGACAACAACCGGAGACGTCTTATAATGACCAGCAGACAGTGAAATCAAATTAGCATAGTTATTTAAATGTATTAATGTTAAAATGTCTATTTGTCTGTGTGAGTGTGTGTGTGTGTGAGTGTGTGTGTGTGTGTAGGTGAGTGTGTGTGTGTGTGTGTGTGTGTGTGTGTGTAGGTGAGTGTGTGTGTGTGTGTGTGCAGAGACATTTCATGTGTAATATATTGCTTAGCGTTTCTCCCTTTGCTTACTGAGTGATGTTTGATGTTTATGTTGTAGCAGATGTGAATTAGCCTGAAGCTAACTCTGCTACATTGAGCTTTATATATGTTGTTTGCAGATGTAAATTAGCCTGAAGCTAACTCTGCTACATTGATGTTTATATTATTATATATGTTGTTTGCAGATGTAAATTAGCCTGAAGCTAACTCTGCTACATTGAGCTTTATATACGTTGTATGCAGATGTAAATTAGCCTGAAGCTAACTCTGCTACATTGATGTTTATATTATTATATATGTTGTTTGCAGATGTAAATTAGCCTGAAGCTAACTCTGCTACATTGATGTTTATATACGTTGTATGCAGATGTAAATTAGCCTGAAGCTAACTCTGCTACATTGATGTTTATATTATTATATATGTTGTTTGCAGATGTAAATTAGCCTGAAGCTAACTCTGCTACATTGATGTTTAGATATGTTGTATGCAGATGTAAATTAGCCTGAAGCTAACTCTGCTACATTGATGTTTTCATGGCACACGCTCCTTTACTGATAAAGTCTAACTTGTAAAGATGCTCCATGTTTGTCAACAGGCAGCTGCTCTCCTGAATTTATGAGTTTATTCTCTGAGGACTTTTTTCTCTGACTTTATGATTTAAACAAAATAAATCAAAGATCTCCTGAATGTGGCTCAGAGCAGGACGAGTCTCCTGCTCACTGCTGACAAACATTTCAATTACACTGAACTCATTAAACTGAAGCTCACTAAAAAGACCTAAAAATAACCTACTGCTGCCCACCGTGTGTGTGTGTGTGTGTGTGGTGTGTGTGTGTGTGTGTGGTATGTGTGTGTGTGTGTGTGTGTGTGTGTGTGTGTGTGTGGTATGTGTGTGTGTGTGTGTGGTGTGTGTGTGTGTGTGGTATGTGTGTGTGTGTGTGGTGTGTGTGTGTGTGTGTGTGTGTGTGTGTGGTGTGTGTGTGTGTGTGTGTGTGTGTGTGTGTGTGTGTGGTGTGTGTGTGTGTGTGTGTGTGTGTGTGTGTGTGGTATGTGTGTGTGTGTGGGGACAGTTGTCGTGCAGCAGGTGTCAGTTGTTGGTGATTTATTTAGAAACGCCCAAAGCTCCCAGTCAGCTGCAAACAGAACCCAGAGTGGAACACTACTGGACCAACCTGGACCCAGTCTGAAGCGTCCTGGAGGTTCTTAAAGAGTCCTTGAATGTGAACTGGCCCTGGACTGGTCTTTGTGGGTCCTGGAAAGTCATGGAGAGCTGCACATATAGTTCTAAGGCATCCCTGGGGACACTGTAAGGACATGGACGGACTCTGGCACTGACACAGTTTAAGGTAAGACAAAGGAGGGTGTTCTGATCTCTGTGACGTCATGAGGACCGTGCACTGAAGATCCCACCTGAACCCGGGACCTGGCTCTGAAAACCTTTCAAACATTAAGCTTGTTTATTATTCTGTGATGGATTTAATGAGACTGTTGAAATGTCTCACACACACACACACACACACACACACACACACTGGTCAGCCAGTTTAGCTTTGTGTCTGTCAGTCGGTGAAGTTGGCCTCTTTGTAGATCTGGGCTCTGTTATTATGTGGATCTCAGTAACTAACAGGCATTATTCTGTCAGAGCATCAGAGAGACTTCCTTTAAACTGTGCAGGAGCTGATCCTTCAGTCTGTGTTAGCGAGGTGTCGTCACATTAGCATGAGGATCACTGTCACGGTTAAAAGTCTTGTTTTGTGACGAGACCGACATCTGAAGTGTCCTGTGAGTCTCTGTGTGTCTCTGTGAGTCTCTGTGTGTCTCTGTGAGTCTCTGTGTGTCTCTGTGAGTCTCTGTGTGTCTCTGTGAGTCTCTGTGAGTCTCTGTGTGTCTCTGTGAGTCTCTGTGTGTCTCTGTGTGTCTCTGTGAGTCTCTGTGAGTCTCTGTGTGTCTCTGTGAGTCTCTGTGTGTCTCTGTGAGTCTCTGTGAGTCTCTGTGTGTCTCTGTGAGTCTCTGTGTGTCTCTGTGAGTCTCTGTGTGTCTCTGTGAGTCTCTGTGTGTCTCTGTGAGTCTCTGTGAGTCTCTGTGTGTCTCTGTGAGTCTCTGTGAGTCTCTGTGTGTCTCTGTGAGTCTCTGTGTGTCTCTGTGAGTCTCTGTGAGTCTCTGTGAGTCTCTGTGTGTCTCTGTGTGTCTCTGTGTGTCTCTGTGAGTCTCTGTGTGTCTCTGTGAGTCTCTGTGTGTCTCTGTGAGTCTCTGTGGGTCTCTGAGTCTCTGTGAGTCTCTGTGAGTCTCTGTGTGTCTCTGTGAGTCTCTGTGAGTCTCTGTGTGTCTCTGTGAGTCTCTGTGAGTCTCTGTGTGTCTCTGAGTCTCTGTGAGTCTCTGTGAGTCTCTGTGTGTCTCTGAGTCTCTCTGAGTCTCTGTGAGTCTCTGTGTGTCTCTGTGAGTCTCTGTGTGTCTCTGTGAGTCTCTGTGTGTCTCTGTGAGTCTCTGTGAGTCTCTGTGTGTCTCTGTGAGTCTCTGTGTGTCTCTGTGAGTCTCTGTGTGTCTCTGTGTGTCTCTGTGAGTCTCTGTGGGTCTCTGAGTCTCTGTGAGTCTCTGTGTGTCTCTGTGAGTCTCTGTGTGTCTCTGTGTGTCTCTGTGAGTCTCTGTGTGTCTCTGTGAGTCTCTGTGAGTCTCTGTGAGTCTCTGTGTGTCTCTGTGAGTCTCTGTGTGTCTCTGTGAGTCTCTGTGAGTCTCTGTGTGTCTCTGTGAGTCTCTGTGAGTCTCTGTGTGTCTCTGTGTGTCTCTGTGAGTCTCTGTGGGTCTCTGAGTCTCTGTGAGTCTCTGTGTGTCTCTGTGAGTCTCTGTGTGTCTCTGTGAGTCTCTGTGTGTCTCTGTGTGTCTCTGTGAGTCTCTGTGTGTCTCTGTGAGTCTCTGTGAGTCTCTGTGTGTCTCTGTGAGTCTCTGTGAGTCTCTGAGTCTCTGTGAGTCTCTGTGAGTCTCTGTGTGTCTCTGTGTGTCTCTGTGTATAAAAACAATCATCGTCCTCATCAACAAGAAGATTCTAAAGGAGCTAATCTGTTCATCATGGACACCCTGAAATATGTCTCAACTCCTGTACTCACGTCTGTCTACATTATCTGTGTGTGTGTGTGTGTGTGTGTGTGTGTGTGTGTGTGTGTGTGTTGGTAGAGTCCGTGTGTGTCTGTGACTGTGGGGGGCAACTGGGGGTTAAATTTAGACTTCATACCCCCTAAATACACACAGCGAGCCCCTCCCATCTGTTAGAGGAGTAAAGGTCGGCTGACTTCAACACACACACACACAAACACACACACACACACACACACACACATTCATCTGTGTATTAAAGGCTCAGCATGTTTTCCTTTCTGCATGTCACAAAGCTACAGCTAGCTGCTCGTTAGCTTAGCTTAGCACAAAGTATGAAAACCAATTGAAACAGCAAGCTTGGCTCCGTCCAATCAGACCACAGCTGATCTCGCAGCCTCGTGTGACATCATTAAAACAGACTTCTGATCAGAGCTGTCCGTCACCTGAGACTGAGGGACAAACCAATGAATGAACAGCGCCACAGTAAGCTCCACCCCCTGCAGCCTGCTGTTTGTTTTACAGACAAACAGACGGCGTCCAGAGAGAGTGAGAGCAGCCTGACTGTGCAGGTCGGACTCACTGCAGGCAGTCTCATGGCTCCTGAAGGAGGAGGAGGTCTCAGGTAACAGAGCAGGTGAGCTGGACTCTGCTGTCATGGAGCTTCAGTCCTGATGGGGGCGCTCTGATCTCTCTCTGTTTCTCTCATAGAATGAAAAGCGGTGACCAAAGAGGGCGGAGCTGAAGGTTAACAGGAAGGCTACAGGTATACTTCTGATTGGCTGTATTTTCTCTGTCTTTACTGAACATTATAAACGTGACTGATCACAGAAAACTACAAGATCACAGAGAACTACAAGATCACAGGAAGAACTACAAGATCACAGGAAGAACTACAAGATCACAGAGAACTACAAGATCACAGAGAACTACAAGATCACAGAAGAACTACAAGATCACAGAAGAACTACAAGATCACAGGAAGAACTACAAGATCACAGAGAACTACAAGATCATAGGAAGAACTACAAGATCACAGAAGAACTACAAGATCACAGGAAGAACTACAAGATCATAGGAAGAACTACAAGATCACAGAAGAACTACAAGATCACAGGAAGAACGACAAGATCACAGGAAGAACTACAAGATCACAGGAAGAACTACAAGATCACAGAGAACTACAAGATCACAGGAAGAACTACAAGATCATATGAAGAACTACAAGATCACAGAGAACTACAAGATCACAGGAAGAACTACAAGATCACAGAGAACTACAAGATCATAGAGAACTACAAGATCACAGGAAAAACTACAAGATCACAGAGAACTACAAGATCACAGAGAACTACAAGATCACAGAAGAACTACAAGATCACAGAGAACTACAAGATCACAGGAAGAACTACAAGATCACAGAGAACTACAAGATCATAGGAAGAACTACAAGATCACAGAAGAACTACAAGATCACAGGAAGAACTACAAGATCACAGGAAGAACTACAAGATCACAGGAAGAACTACAAGATCACAGAGAACTACAAGATCACAGGAAGAACTACAAGATCATAGGAAGAACTACAAGATCACAGAGAACTACAAGATCACAGGAAGAACTACAAGATCACAGAGAACTACAAGATCACAGAGAACTACAAGATCATAGAGAACTACAAGATCACAGGAAGAACTACAAGATCACAGGAAGAACTACAAGATCACAGAAGAACTACAAGATCACAGAGAACTACAAGATCACAGAGAACTACAAGATCACAGAGAACTACAAGATCACAGGAAGAACTACAAGATCACAGAGAACTACAAGATCACAGAGAACTACAAGATCATAGAGAACTACAAGATCACAGAAGAACTACAAGATCACAGAAGAACTACAAGATCACAGGAAGAACTACAAGATCACAGAGAACTACAAGATCACAGAGAACTACAAGATCATAGAGAACTACAAGATCACAGAAGAACTACAAGATCACAGAGAACTACAAGATCACAGGAAGAACTACAAGATCACAGGAAGAACTACAAGAATGTGCAGTGCTTCTCATAAAGCTTTACTCATGAATAATCTGTGAACATGTTTGACAGACAGAAACTGAAGCAGCTCTGGGATCAGTTTTTGATCCTCCATCATCACAGGTGACAGGTGATGTCATCCTCTCTCTCTCTCTCTCTCTCTCTCTCTCTCTCTCTCTCAGAGGCGGATTCATCGCCTGGCTTCAGCCTGCTGATGGAGTTTTGTCCCGCTATTAAAAAACACAATAACAGAGCGTCACCATGGAAACACTGCATCCACCTGACCCTGCTGCTGGTGCACCTGAGTTCACCTGAAGGTAGGAACACCTGCCTCTGTGTCGAGCCATGTTAACATGAGATGTGATGACATCACTGTGACATCATCGATGTTTTCTGATGTTTGAACAGACTTTGTCTCCTCTCTGTAGTGAAAGCCAACTGTCGGATCCTGAGATGTAACTCAGACTTCGTGGCTGCCACTTTGGAGCTGGGCAGCAGCAGCAGCAGTGGAGGGGGAGGAGCAGTGGGAGGAGCCTCAGCAGCAGCTCTAAGCAGGGAGGCCATGAATGCAGGTTACTGTAGCGCCCTGCGCTCCTATGCTACATGCACAAGGCGGATGGCACGGGCATGTCGGGGGGACCTGGCGTACCACTCAGCTGTTCAGGGCATTGAAGACCTGCTGATCCAGCACCGCTGTCCCAGAGCGGGGCCCACTGCACAGCCCCGCCCCCTCCCCCAGGGGACGCTGTCGGGGGACACCTGTGTCTACGAGCAGAGCTTCTTCTCCAGAGAGGGCCGCGTGCCGGAGTACCTGCACTGCAGCGTCTTTGGAGACCCACATGTTCGAACCTTCAACCACGACTTCCAGACGTGTGCTGTGCAGGGGGCGTGGCCTCTCGTAGACAACGAGTATCTGTACATACAGGCCACCAGCTCACCGACAAGGGGCGGGACGCAAGCCACGGCGGTCACCAAGGTCAGTCACAGTGATGTCAGAGATGATGTCACAGTGTTTACGAACGTCTTCTGATGGCCTCTTCCTCCTCAGATAACCATCATCTTTAAGAACATGCGTCAGTGTGTCGACCAGCAGCTGTACCAGGCCGAGCTCGACAACGTCCCCGCCGCCTTCGCTGACGGCTCGGTGTGGAGCGGCGAGAGGCGGGGTCACCACAGCCTGACAGTGCAGACTCAGAGTCCGGGCCAGCACGCTGAGATCAGAGCGGCTCACATCGGGACGCTGCTGGTGGTGCGTCAGAGCGGACGCTCACTTGGCCTGTCGGTCCGCTCGCCGCGTGGCGTCATGGAGGCCTTCAGCCCGGAGCAGGACCTGCAGCTGTGCGTGTGGGGGTGCCCCCCCTCGCAGAGACTCAACACGCTCCGCCCACTCTCACCAGACTCCCCGTCTCCCTTTGCCCTCAGCGCCCAGACTCACTGCGGGGCGATGCTTCCAGCGAGGGACATCTACTACCACGCCTGCGTCTTCGACCTCATCACCAGCGGAGACCCGAATTCCAGCATGGCCGCCATCAACGCGCTGCAGGACGCCATGAGTATGATCTCTGATGTGCAGACGCTCCACCTTCTACCTGTGTCCTCCAGTCTGCAGCACCATGCACACCTGCACCTCCTGCTGCTGCTCCTGCTGCTGCTGCTGGGCCTGTCGCTCAGGTGACACCTTTCCTCCAATCAGAGAGGGCCTCTGAATGTGTGACAGCTGCAGGGCTCCACCTGCACCCTGACTCAGCTCGCTGACTTCACTCGTGTTTCCTCAGAACACAAATGTTTCAGGAAAGAATGAAGTGATGAATAAAAGGCAGCGAGACGCTCATGTGAGGTCATGTGACTGAAGTCCATCCAGATGTTTCCTGATGTGAGCGACATGTTAGCGGACTGAACCTTTGTTATGAACAATGACTATTAGAGAACTTTGTATTTATTCAACACAGCTGTGATGTGCTTTTAAATGTTCTTTGATGTGAAACGTTCATGAAGACGTTCTGATGTTCCTGAGACTTTTCCAATGACTGAAGAACAAACTGTAATTAGCTGCTTTTGTCTCCGACTGTTTTAAAGCTGAACACGGAGGAGAACCTTCACATTCAAATAAAAACATGGGATTAAAGATACGTCATGTGTTTCCTCCTGAAAACGTTTCAATGTGAACTTTTAGAGAATCACCTGAAAGCTGTCAGATCAGACAGAGACAGGAAGCATCATCACAGGAAGTCCATGGAGCCACAAACAACATATACACATTAAAAGCACCGAGACAAATGCACATTTGGCCTTTCATATAAAAATGCAACAACTTCCAAAAATGTATTTTTGATGTGTTTACACATTTGATGTTCATTTTGTTTTTATTTATATGTGGATTGAAACACATTTGTGTATCGAGTCATATTTAAATACAACTCCCCAATACATGTGTGAGTCCTCTTTGCTGCTGTGCATTTATTCAGTATGACACTGTTCTGACTCCATACAAGGCTGCAGCTGCAGGTACGCTGAAGACCTGCCCCTCCCCCAAAGCATTCTGGGCCTTTTTCCACCTGGTGCATTACATGATTAGACATGATTAACAGCTTTACAAGAAGAAATAAGAACACGAAAGAAATCATCTGTAATTAGTCACTAGCGTACCTGGAAGTAGGCGGAGCCTCGAGCTGCAGGTAACTGGTGATGAATCAGACAAGTGGTAGGAATAGGTAAGATCTGCTCTGATTGGCTGATTGTTTGATCATTATCATTTAAGTTACTAATTTTTTATATGTGATCCTAAACTTTAATGTGAAATTATTCTAAGCATAACAAACGTAGATTTTTTTTTTTTTCTAAATTTTTATTTTTGGCTTTTATGCCTTTAATGATAGAGGGAGGACAGTGGATAGAGTCAGAAATCAGGGAGAGACATGCGTGAGATGGGCCACAGGCCGGACGCGAACCCGGGCCGCCCGGGCGCGAGGACTGAGCCTCAATACATGGGGTCGCGCGCACTGCCGCTGCGCCACCGGCGACCCCCACAAATGTAGATTTTTGATCTCACAAAAACAGAAACATTTCAAAACTGAACCGATCTCTGTGCAGATCTATGAAACATCTCTGACGAGGAGCGACCTGCTCCACTGGGTCCGTTTCTGAACTCAGAAGAACTACAAGATCACAGAGAACTACAAGATCACAGAGAACTACAAGATCACAGGAAGACCTACACGATCATAGAGAACTACAAGATCACAGAGAACTACAAGATCACAGGAAGACCTACAAGATCACAGAGAACTACAAGATCACAGGAAGAACTACAAGATCACAGAGAACTACAAGATCATAGAGAACTACAAGATCACAGAGAACTACAAGATCATAGGAAGAACTACAAGATCACAGAAGAACTACAAGATCATAGGAAGAACTACAAGATCACAGGAAGAACTACAAGATCATAGGAAGAACTACAAGATCACAGGAAGAACTACAAGATCACAAGAAGACCTACAAGATCATAGAGAACTACAAGATCACAGGAGAACTACAAGATCACAGGAAGAACTACAAGATCACAGGAAGACCTACAAGATCACAGAGAACTACAAGATTACAGAGAACTACAAGATCACAGGAAGACCTACACGATCATAGAGAACTACCAGATCACAAGAAGACCTACAAGATCATAGAGAACTACAAGATCACAGGAGAACTACAAGATCACAGGAAGACCTACAAGATCACAGAGAACTACAAGATTACAGAGAACTACAAGATCACAGAGAACTACAAGATCACAGGAGAACTACAAGATCACAGAGAACTACAACATCACAGAGAACTACAAGATCACAGGAGAACTACAAGATCACAGGAAGAACTACAAGATCACAGAGAACTACAAGATCATAGAGAACTACAAGATCACAGAGAACTACAAGATCATAGGAAGAACTACAAGATCACAGAAGAACTACAAGATCATAGGAAGAACTACAAGATCACGGGAAGAACTACAAGATCACAGAGAACTACAAGATCACAGGAAGAACTACAAGATCACAAGAAGACCTACAAGATCATAGAGAACTACAAGATCACAGGAAGAACTACAAGATCACAGGAAGACCTACAAGATCACAGAGAACTACAAGATCACAGAGAACTACAAGATCACAGAGAACTACAAGATCACAGGAGAACTACAAGATCACAGAGAACTACAAGATCACAGAGAACTACAAGATCACAGGAGAACTACAAGATCACAGGAAGAACTACAAGATCACAGAGAACTACAAGATCATAGAGAACTACAAGATCATAGAGAACTACAAGATCACAGGAAGAACTACAAGATCACAGGAAGAACGACAAGATCACAGAGAACTACAAGATCACAGGAAGAACTACAAGATTACAGGAGAACTACAAGATCACAGGAAGAACTACAAGATCACAGGAAGACCTACAAGATCACAGAGAACTACAAGATCATAGAGAACTACAAGATCACAGGAAGAACTACAAGCTCACAGAGAACTACAAGATCACAGAGAACTACAAGATCACAGGGAGAACTACAAGATCACAGAGAACTACAAGATCACAGGAAGAACTACAAGATCACAGAGAACTACAAGATCACAGGAAGAACTACAAGATCACAGGATGAACTACAAGATCACAGAGAACTACAAGATCACAGGAAGAACTACAAGATCACAGAGAACTACAAGATCACAGAGAACTACAAGATCACAGGAAGAACTACAAGATCACAGGAGAACTACAAGATCACAGGAAGAACTACAAGATCACAGGAAGAACTACAAGATCACAGGAGAACTACAAGATCACAGGAAGAACTACAAGATCACAGGAAGAACTACAAGATCACAGGAGAACTACAAGATCACAGAGAACTACAAGATCACAGGAAGAACTACAAGATCACAGGAACAACTACAAGATCACAGAGAACTACAAGATCATAGAGAACTACAAGATCATAGAGAACTACAAGATCACAGAGAACTACAAGATCACAGAGAACTACAAGATCACCGAGAACTACAAGATCACAGGAAGAACTACAAGATCACAGAGAACTACAAGATCACAGAGAACTACAAGATCACAGGAAGAACTACAAGATCACAGAGAACTACAAGATCACAGGAAGAACTACAAGATCACAGGAGAACTACAAGATCACAGGAAGAACTACAAGATCACAGGAAGAACTACAAGATCACAGGAGAACTACAAGATCACAGAGAACTACAAGATCACAGGAAGAACTACAAGATCACAGAGAACTACAAGATCACAGGAAGAACTACAAGATCACAGAGAACTACAAGATCATAGAGAACTACAAGATCACAGAGAACTACAAGATCATAGGAAGAACTACAAGATCACAGAAGAACTACAAGATCATAGGAAGAACTACAAGATCACAGGAAGAACTACAAGATCATAGGAAGAACTACAAGATCACAGGAAGAACTACAAGATCACAAGAAGACCTACAAGATCATAGAGAACTACAAGATCACAGGAGAACTACAAGATCACAGGAAGAACTACAAGATCACAGGAAGACCTACAAGATCACAGAGAACTACAAGATTACAGAGAACTACAAGATCACAGGAAGACCTACACGATCATAGAGAACTACCAGATCACAAGAAGACCTACAAGATCATAGAGAACTACAAGATCACAGGAGAACTACAAGATCACAGGAAGACCTACAAGATCACAGAGAACTACAAGATTACAGAGAACTACAAGATCACAGAGAACTACAAGATCACAGGAGAACTACAAGATCACAGAGAACTACAACATCACAGAGAACTACAAGATCACAGGAGAACTACAAGATCACAGGAAGAACTACAAGATCACAGAGAACTACAAGATCATAGAGAACTACAAGATCACAGAGAACTACAAGATCATAGGAAGAACTACAAGATCACAGAAGAACTACAAGATCATAGGAAGAACTACAAGATCACGGGAAGAACTACAAGATCACAGAGAACTACAAGATCACAGGAAGAACTACAAGATCACAAGAAGACCTACAAGATCATAGAGAACTACAAGATCACAGGAAGAACTACAAGATCACAGGAAGACCTACAAGATCACAGAGAACTACAAGATCACAGAGAACTACAAGATCACAGAGAACTACAAGATCACAGGAGAACTACAAGATCACAGAGAACTACAAGATCACAGAGAACTACAAGATCACAGGAGAACTACAAGATCACAGGAAGAACTACAAGATCACAGAGAACTACAAGATCATAGAGAACTACAAGATCATAGAGAACTACAAGATCACAGGAAGAACTACAAGATCACAGGAAGAACGACAAGATCACAGAGAACTACAAGATCACAGGAAGAACTACAAGATTACAGGAGAACTACAAGATCACAGGAAGAACTACAAGATCACAGGAAGACCTACAAGATCACAGAGAACTACAAGATCATAGAGAACTACAAGATCACAGGAAGAACTACAAGCTCACAGAGAACTACAAGATCACAGAGAACTACAAGATCACAGGGAGAACTACAAGATCACAGAGAACTACAAGATCACAGGAAGAACTACAAGATCACAGAGAACTACAAGATCACAGGAAGAACTACAAGATCACAGGATGAACTACAAAATCACAGAGAACTACAAGATCACAGGAAGAACTACAAGATCACAGAGAACTACAAGATCACAGAGAACTACAAGATCACAGGAAGAACTACAAGATCACAGGAGAACTACAAGATCACAGGAAGAACTACAAGATCACAGGAAGAACTACAAGATCACAGGAGAACTACAAGATCACAGGAAGAACTACAAGATCACAGGAAGAACTACAAGATCACAGGAGAACTACAAGATCACAGAGAACTACAAGATCACAGGAAGAACTACAAGATCACAGGAACAACTACAAGATCACAGAGAACTACAAGATCATAGAGAACTACAAGATCATAGAGAACTACAAGATCACAGAGAACTACAAGATCACAGAGAACTACAAGATCACCGAGAACTACAAGATCACAGGAAGAACTACAAGATCACAGAGAACTACAAGATCACAGAGAACTACAAGATCACAGGAAGAACTACAAGATCACAGAGAACTACAAGATCACAGGAAGAACTACAAGATCACAGGAGAACTACAAGATCACAGGAAGAACTACAAGATCACAGGAAGAACTACAAGATCACAGGAGAACTACAAGATCACAGAGAACTACAAGATCACAGGAAGAACTACAAGATCACAGAGAACTACAAGATCACAGGAAGAACTACAAGATCACAGAGAACTACAAGATCACAGAGAACTACAAGATCACAGGATGAACTACAAGATCACAGAGAACTACAAGATCACAGGAAGAACTACAAAATCACAGAGAACTACAAGATCACAGAGAACTACAAGATCACAGGAAGAACTACAAGATCACAGGAAGACCTACAAGATCACAGAGAACTACAAGATCACAGAGAACTACAAGATCACAGAGAACTACAAGATCACAGAGATGTCCTCTTTCTTAGGATGATTCGTTGTCTGTTTTGACGTCATAAAAATACGATCTTGAACAGTATATTGTGTTTTATTTTGAAATCTGTGGGTTTCTTTGTCTGACTTCCTGTCATGGGTAATCCTCTGTTCAGCTTGATGCTGAGGTTCCCTTGAGCAAAGAAAACGTCACAAATGTTATTTCTGTGGAATTTTCTACTAAAAACGGATCACACCTGTGTAAATGATGTTGTTGTGTCATGAGCCGTAGGGAGTGAGCCAGTCATGTAGTTACCTGTTTCTGCACACACACACACACACACACACACACACACACACATACACACGTGTGTGTGTGTGTGTGTGAATGTAAGTGGGAGAGAGGGTGTGTTGTGTGCAGTATCATTTCTTTGCTGCAGGTAAAGCAAAGATTCCTCCTGGATTAGAGCGAGGAACTTGAGATTGGACTTTTACAGAATCCGATCATGTTGAGAACATTTGTGCTGCATGAAGGAGAGAAAGGCATCGGATGGACATGAAAGGGTTAATGCTGTTTAGGCACGTGAGGGGTTAATGGTGATCATGTGTCTGACTGTAAATGCACTGACACTGTTTCCATCAGCTCTCATTACTCAGTGAATCACAGTTAAACAGAACTGGATGAGGAGGAGGATGAAGATGAGGATTTCTGGGATCTTCTCCTGAGATGAAGAGAATCAAATTACTTTCTTCTTTTATTGATCCATCAGATTGTGATCAGCGGATCACTGAGTGACGTGTGTGTTAGTATGAAGAGAATGAATGATGAGAGTTTCTGGTCTCGTTCACCCTCACACACACACCCTCTGTGTGTGTGTGAGGAAGGTTTCACTACACATTTACACCGGGGTCAACAACATGAAGACGCCGAGTGAGTCAGCACAAGTCACGTTTCAACAGAACACATTCTCACTTCCTGTCTGTTTGCCTGAAACTTCCTCTCAGGACATCAGCTTGAGCTTTCATGAGTTTAGTGATGTCACAGGTCACAAACAGCATCACTTAGATTTCAACCATTCATCATGTTCACACATCTAAATATTCATCTTTCATTTGAAGCTGTTTTATTAAATGCACCAAACTGTCTGTGGATAAAACATCAACACTGAGACATCACAGCAGAGAGCGTGCCCTGTGTGATGGCTGAGGTCAGGGGTTCAATCCCCAGCTCCTCATCAGTATGGACTCATCCATTCATACACTGATGGTAGAGGCTGCTGCAGAGTAAAGAGTCCATCAGTATGAACTCATCCATTCACACCGTGATGGTAGAGGCTGCTGCAGAGTAAAGAGTCCATCAGTATTAACTCATCCATTCATACACATTCACACACTGATGGTAGAGGCTGCTGCAGAGTAAAGAGTCCATCAGTATTAACTCATCCATTCATACACATTCACACACTGATGGTAGAGGCTGCTGCAGAGTAAAGAGTCCATCAGTATTAACTCATCCATTCATACACATTCACACACTGATGGTAGAGGCTGCTGCAGAGTAAAGAGTCCATCAGTATTAACTCATCCATTCATACACATTCACACACTGATGGTAGAGGCTGCTGCAGAGTAAAGAGTCCATCAGTATTAACTCATCCATTCATACACATTCACACACTGATGGTAGAGGCTGCTGCAGAGTAAAGAGTCCATCAGTATTAACTCATCCATTCATACACATTCACACACTGATGGTAGAGGCTGCTGCAGAGTAAAGAGTCCATCATTATGAACTCATCCATTCATACACATTCACACACTGATGGTAGAGGCTGCTGCAGAGTAAAGAGTCCATCAATATGAACTCATCCATTCATACACATTCACACACTGATGGTAGAGGCTGCTGCAGAGTCCATCAGTATTAACTCATCCATTCATACACATTCACACACTGATGGTAGAGGCTGCAGAGTAAAGAGTCCATCAGTATGAACTCATCCATTCATACACATTCACACACTGATGGTAGAGGCTGCTGCAGAGTAAAGAGTCCATCAATATGAACTCATCCATTCATACACATTCACACACTGATGGTAGAGGCTGCTGCAGAGTCCATCAGTATTAACTCATCCATTCATACACATTCACACACTGATGGTAGAGGCTGCAGAGTAAAGAGTCCATCAGTATGAACTCATCCATTCATACACATTCACACACTGATGGTAGAGGCTGCTGCAGAGTAAAGAGTCCATCAGTATGAACTCATCCATTCATACACATTCACACACTGATGGTAGAGGCTGCTGCAGAGTAAAGAGTCCATCAGTATTAACTCATCCATTCATACACATTCACACACTGATGGTAGAGGCTGCTGCAGAGTAAAGAGTCCATCAGTATTAACTCATCCATTCATACACATTCACACACTGATGGTAGAGGCTGCTGCAGAGTAAAGAGTCCATCAGTATTAACTCATCCATTCATACACATTCACACACTGATGGTAGAGGCTGCTGCAGAGTAAAGAGTCCATCAGTATTAACTCATCCATTCATACACATTCACACACTGATGGTAGAGGCTGCTGCAGAGTAAAGAGTCCATCATTATGAACTCATCCATTCATACACATTCACACACTGATGGTAGAGGCTGCTGCAGAGTAAAGAGTCCATCAATATGAACTCATCCATTCATACACATTCACACACTGATGGTAGAGGCTGCTGCAGAGTCCATCAGTATTAACTCATCCATTCATACACATTCACACACTGATGGTAGAGGCTGCAGAGTAAAGAGTCCATCAGTATGAACTCATCCATTCATACACATTCACACACTGATGGTAGAGGCTGCTGCAGAGTAAAGAGTCCATCAATATGAACTCATCCATTCATACACATTCACACACTGATGGTAGAGGCTGCTGCAGAGTCCATCAGTATTAACTCATCCATTCATACACATTCACACACTGATGGTAGAGGCTGCAGAGTAAAGAGTCCATCAGTATGAACTCATCCATTCATACACATTCACACACTGATGGTAGAGGCTGCTGCAGAGTAAAGAGTCCATCAGTATGAACTCATCCATTCATACACATTCACACACTGATGGTAGAGGCTGCTGCAGAGTAAAGAGTCCATCATTATGAACTCATCCATTCATACACATTCACACACTGATGGTAGAGGCTGCTGCAGAGTCCATCAGTATTAACTCATCCATTCATACACATTCACACACTGATGGTAGAGGCTGCTGCAGAGTAAAGAGTCCATCAGTATGAACTCATCCATTCATACACATTCACACAGTGATGGTAGAGGCTGCTGCAGAGTCCATCAGTATGAACTCATCCATTCATACACATTCACACAGTGATGGTAGAGGCTGCTGCAGAGTAAAGAGTCCATCAGTATTAACTCATCCATTCAAACACATTCACACACTGATGGTAGAGGCTGCTGCAGAGTAAAGAGTCCATCAGTATTAAACTCATCCATTCATACACATTCACACACTGATGGTAGAGGCTGCTGCAGAGTAAAGAGTCCATCAGTAAAAACTCATCCATTCAGACACATTCACACACTGATGGTAGAGGCTGCTGCAGAGTAAAGAGTCCATCAGTATTAACTCATCCATTCATACACATTCACACACTGATGGTAGAGGCTGCTGCAGAGTAAAGAGTCCATCAGTATTAACTCATCCATTCATACACATTCACACACTGATGGTAGAGGCTGCAGCAGAGTGTGATTGAGCCCCAGAAAGTTTTCCTCTTCTTGGTGTCCTTTTGTACATTTCAATCTAATTAATGTGTTATTGCATGTTTTACATTTCTTTGCATTTTAATGTAAACAATAGATATTGTTTTTGCTTGTCTGTTAAGTCTTTACAGTCTATGCTAGGAACAGGAAGTGGTGAGGATGTCAAACAGCGCTCTCTCTCTGTCTCTCTCTCTCTCTCTCTCTCTCTCTCTCTCTCTCTCTCCTCTCTCTCTGTCTCTCTTTCTCTCTCTCTCTCTCTCTCTGTCTCTCTCTCTCTCTCTCTCTCTCTGTCTCTCTCTGTCTCTCTCTATCTCTCTCTCTCTCTCTCTCTCTCTCTCTCTCTCTGTCTCTCTCTCTGTCTCTCTCTCTCTCTCTCTCTCTCTGTCTCTCTCTGTCTCTCTCTCTCATCTCTCTCTCTCTCTCTGTCTCTCTCGATCTCTCTCTCTCTCTCTCCTCTCTCTCTCTCTCTCTCTCTGTCTCTCTCTCTCTCTCTCTCTCTGTCTCTCTCTCTCTCTCTCTCTCTCTCTGTCTCTCTCTCTCTCTCTCTCTCTCGTCTCTCTCTCTCTCTCTCTCTCTGTCCTCTCTCTCTCTCTGTCTCTCTCTGTCTCCTCTCTCTCTCTCTCTCTCTCTGTCTCTCTCTCTCTCTCTCTCTCCTCTCTGTCTCTCTCTCTCTCTCTCTAACTAAACCTTTAAGGAACACTTTATATTTTGAAAGTTGTATTTTATAAAACATGAAACTTATGTGTGTGCATATGTGTGTGTGTGTGCATATGTGTGTGTGTGTGCATATGTGTGTGTGTGTGTGTGTGTGTGTGTGTGTGTGTGTGTGTGTGTGTGTGTGTGTGTGTGTGTGTGTGTGTGTGTATCCTGTTATAGGTCTATTACACACTCAGCACGGTGATGAAACACACAGTTCTGTAGAAATCTGAATAATGATGATGATGATGAATGTACAGCAGGGATGAAGGTAAAGGGACACACCTTCAGTCTGAGTCAGCTTTGATTCATGATGGAGGAGAGGATAAAAACCTGCAGGAGGACCAAGCTCAGCACACAGTGCCGCTCTCTCATCAGGGACCACACGCACCTCTAGACCTGCTCCAGACCTGCTCCAGAGCTGATCCAGAGCTGAGCCAGACCTGCTCCTAACCTGATCCAGACCTATTCCAGACCTGCTCCAGACCTGATCCAGACCGGTATCCAGACCTGCTCCAGACCTGCTCCAGACCTGCTCCAGACCTGATCCAGAGCTGATCCAGAGCTGAGCCAGAGTTGATCCAGAGCTGATCCAGAGCTGATCCAGAGCTGATCCAGAGCTGAGCCAGAGCTGAGCCAGACCTGCTCCTAACCTGATCCAGACCTGCTCCAGACCTGCTCCAGACCTGATCCAGACCTGAGCCAGACCTGCTCCTAACCTGATCCAGACCTGCTCCGACCTGCTCCAGACCTGCTCCAGACCTGATCCAGACCTGCTCCAGACCTGCTCCAGACCTGCTCCAGAGCTGATCCAGAGCTGAGCCAGACCTGCTCCAAACCTGTTCCAGACCTGATCCAGAGCTGATCCAGACCTGCTCCAGACCTGATCCAGAGCTGAGCCAGACCTGCTCCTACCTGCTCCAGAACTGCTCCAGAACTGCTCCAGACCTGCTCCAGACCTGCTCCAGACCTGATCCAGACCTGCTCCAGACCTGCTCCAGAGCTGATCCAGAGCTGATCCAGACCTGCTACAGAGCTGATCCAGAGCTGATCCAGACCTATTCCAGAGCTGATCCAGAGCTGATCCAGAGCTGATCCAGACCGGATCCAGACTGATCCAGCGACAACAAATG
>NC_136695.1:1017851-1025351 GCF_947650265.1 Symphodus melops
CCCGAATTACCTGGAGGCAGAAGAGATCGTCTGATTGGATCCAAAGTTCTGAACGTTACTGTTACTGATCAGGACGCCGTGGCGTGTTTCCTCTCACCGCTCAGTCTGCTTCCAAGTCCACGCCAGAACGAACACGAATTACGACTCAGACCGTGCTGATGCTGGAGGCCGGGGCTAAGCTGCAGGTAGGTCGGCGTGGCCTCAGAGGACTGGACTCGCTGCCAGCGGGGCAGAGCTGACTCCGCCCACACAGGCGATGGGTTCGGGTTCCTGAGAAAGAAAACCGTTAAACATCGCTCTTCAGCTGGCGCCTGATTGGCCGATTGATTAATGTAGACTGACCCGCTGCGGACGAAGCTGGAGACGTAGCTCATCACCGCCAGAGAGAGGCGGCGGTCAGAGGAGGAGAAACGCTGAGAGCTCATTGGATGATGAGGAGTGCCGAACACAAACTGAACGTCCAGAGGAACAAACGCCTCAGCCCTGAACATGAATAACAATAATCAACGCCACGCTCGTTAAAGTCTCCGTGAGACGAGGAGCGACCCGACCTGTCGGGAAAACATTTCAAACAGGAAGTCTCAAGCAACATGGAGCCCAGCTTGTAACCATGGCAACAGTAATAAAAGCTCGGCGGGTCGGTATCTCGTGGCACGAGTCCTCGATCTGCCCGGAGCTTTAAATCCAACATGTAACGAGATGATCTGGACCAATCACAAGCGAGGACAGGAACAAGCGGTCAGCTGTGTGTTCGGCGTACCTGTTGTCGGCGCTGGAGGCCGGCAGGTGGTACAGGAAGACGTTAGCTTTGTTGTTAGCCCAGTGGCTAGCCATCTGCAGACTGGGACAGATGATGAACAGATCTCTGAAAGAGAGAGAGAGAGGTCACTGCTTCCGTCCCGAGGACGAGAGAGAGAGAGAGAGAGAGAGAGAGAGAGAGAGGTCACTGCTTCCGTCCCGAGGACGAGAGAGAGAGAGAGAGAGAGAGAGAGAGAGAGAGGTCACTGCTTCCGTCCCGAGGACGAGAGAGAGAGAGAGAGAGAGAGAGAGAGAGAGAGGTCACTGAGCTGAGGCGAGGCGGCGTCTGACCTGGTGGCGTTGTTGAGCGCTCTGGAGAACAGGTTGTAACCGGCGGCTGACGGACTGTGATCCAGCGAGTAGAACCAGGACGCCGCCTCCTTCAGCAGCTCACTTCCTGTCACTCCACCGAGCGAGCGACTCAGCGCCTCGTAAAACGCCGTCTTACCGTCAGCTCGGCCCTGCAGAGCCTCAAAGTCCTGAAGACAGAGAGAGAGAGAGGGCGAGAGAGAGAGAGAGAGAGAGAGAGAGAGAGAGGTTCTGATTAATCAGGAGTTTCTCTGTGATGGTCAACAGGAAGTGATGTCACTGTGGGATGTCCGACCTTTATCCTGCGAGCTCGGCTGATCAGACCGTCCTGCTCCGACGTTCCCAGCAGGAGGTCGACTCTGTGGAAGGATGACAGAGAGAGCGACTGACGGAGGGGAGACCAGGCCTGGAACGGACCGCTGACCGCCAACATCTGCCAAACACACACACACACACACACACACACACACACACACGGGCCAGGTGAGGCCTAGAGGAAGCAGGATCAGATCAATCACTTCCTGTTTTCAATCTCTACCTTGGTCTGAGCGGCGTTGAGCGTGTGCACAGGAGTCGCTCTGAGGCAGGCGGCCATCTTGTCATCATCGGTGAGGTCACAGCCGAGCTCTTCGGCGAGCTGGAGCGCCTGGCGTCTGGAGGCGGCCTGGGTCTGAATCAGTGACGGGGAAAACACGGAGCCGCCCTGCGGGAGGAACAACAAACAGACGCACTGGATCAGCCAATCACGGCTCAGATGATGTCATGACCAGGAAGAGAATCCGTTCGTCTCACCATCAGCAGCATCCTCTGAAACAGAGGAGGAGACGAGGAGAGGAGGTGAAGGCTGCTGATGTCCGCTCCACGACGCTCCGCCCCCACCGTCACTCTCATGCTGTCCCCGCCAAACAGAGCGATGTGGGCGTTAACCCAGCGAAGCACCGCCTCCTGGTCCGACAGGCCGTAGTTGCCATGGAGACCAGACTCCCCTGCAGACAGGTGAGAGGTGAGTGACGTGTTCGTGTGTGTGAAACGTGTTTTATGCTCGTGTCTACCTGTACTCAGGAAGCCCAGAGCGGCGGTCCTGTAACTGGCTGTTACCACGACGACGCCGCCCACGGCAGCCAGGGTGGAGCCGTCCAAGAGCCCGGGGTTCTCATTGGACAGAGGGTTGAAGAAGAAGACCAGGACTGGGACACGCCCCCTCTGTTAAACACACACACACACACACACACACACACACACACACACAGTTAAATTAATCAGGTTTAATAAATGACTCCACTTTAAGTCTTTCTGCTGTTCGGTGGACTCACCTGAGCTCCAGGTGAGAAGATGTTCAGGTAGAGACAGTCCTCGCTGGACGCTGAAGACTCGACGTCACCGGGCTGAATACAACTGGGACTGAAGGACAGAAAGACGAACTGTAAATATAAACGTTTGAAGCCTGAGTGTCGTCCCCCGTGTGTCCCTGCAGGGGGTGCTGGAGTCCCCCGTGTGTCCCTGCAGGGGGCGCTGGAGTCCCCCGTGTGTCCCTGCAGGGGGCGCTGGAGTCCCCCGTGTGTCCCTGCAGGGGGCGCTGGAGTCCCTGTGTGTTCCTGCAGGGGGCGCTGGAGTCCCATGGATGGCGGTCTCTGTGCTGGGTGAATGGGTGTGTATGTGACTTCCTGTGCTGCTGCAGCCAGCCTCTAGTGGACACTCCAGGTACTGCAGCCAGCCTCTAGTGGACACTCCAGGTACTGCAGCCAGCCTCTAGTGGACACTACAGGAACTGCAGTCAGCCTCTAGTGGACACTCCAGGTACTGCAGCCAGCCTCTAGTGGACACTCCAGGTACTGCAGCCAGCCTCTAGTGGACACTACAGGAACTGCAGCCAGCCTCTAGTGGACACTCCAGGAACTGCAGCCAGCCTCTAGTGGACACTCCAGGAACTGCAGGATGTGTTTTACGTTTGGCTGCTCAGTTAAGACATGGCATTAAACAGACGTGTGTTTACCGCGGTTTGGTGGCGTCCCAGGTTCCTGTCCATTCAGATGGCTGAGCTGCTTCAAAGCGGAGCGTTCCTATTGGTGGACGGGCGTATGGGACGCCCAGGAACTGAACGACTGTCTTCCTGTCTGAGCCAAGGGTGGTTTCCACGGCAACGCCCTGCATGGTGCCATGACCTGGGATGGAGACCGACGTAACCGGTGGCAACCGTCCTGAGTGGAAAAACAAAACGACCAAAGTGAGCTGACGCTCTCGCTGTAACGCTGGATGTTCTCCGCTGTGATTGGCTCACCTGTCCTCATGTACACCTGGGGGGCGGGCTCTCTGATGACCAGTCTGCAGGAGGATGACGGGTTGGTCGACGTTGGGTGGGAGCTTAATCCGCAGGCTGTGGTGTCGGGGTAGAGGACGCAGCGAGTGGCAGACTCCGCCTCTTTGAGAGAGACGGCAACACAAGACTCCGCCTCCTGACAGGCTGAAGCAGGAAGTACAGAGGTGTCCACTTCAAACTTTATTCATAAACACTGATGACGTAAACAATCTTTTCTCCTCACGATGCTAACCGTGGAGACACCAGTCCCGGGTCTTGTCCCGGACGGCGGCGATGTCCCGGCTCACGTGGATGACATCATAGGTAGAGAGAGACGGGTCGACGAGGACGGACGAGTCTGAGAGGAGACTCCACTGATCCAGAGACACTGAAGACACAAAGACCACAGACTTAGACCGGGACTAGCACTGCAGTGTTAGCATTCGAGCTAACCCGTCTTACCGTTGTTTTTAGTTGGCGGCAAGTTGAAGGACGGACAGAGAGCCGGAGAGGACGTCCACTGATTCACTGAACACACAAACACACAACATTAACACACTGCAACACACAGACGCTGTCACATGGTCACGTGTGTCAGCGTGGACTCAGTACCGGGTTTCTGGTACCATCCGAACGGGTCCGGCGTGGTCTTCACCACAGACGGTTTGCAGTCCTGAGTCCTCCAGGAGGTCAAGTCGTCTTCAGAGCAGGTCTGAACGCCGAGACTGATGAGAGACAGACACACCACGTCTGACCCGCCTGAGACACACACACACACACACACACACACACACACACACACACACACACACACACACACACACACACACACACAGTTAAATGTAAGCACGTTGGTCTCAGTCTTCATGTCGGCATGTCTCGTCCTTCTCACCTGGTGATTTGGTGTCTCGGACGAAGCCGATACCACGGCAACAAGGATCTTCATCGCAGCGTCGCTCACACTCCCTGAACCTGAACACACACACACACACACACACATACACACACACACACACACACACACACACACAAATCTTAGACTCCATAACGTCAACCTTCAGGTTTACATCCGCTGCCTCCGTCACTGTGTGTGTGTGTGTGTGTGTGTGTGTGTGTGTGTGTGTGTGTGTGTGTGTGTGTGTTACCCGTCAGACAGTGGTGTGTTTCCCGTCACGCTGACTCGGCTGCGTACAGAATAAGAAACCATCTTCTGGAAGGAAACTCTCTGGTAGAAACTCTCCACGGCGCCGGACAGATCCACTGACGGGCACAGCGAGGGGGAGGAGCTTAAATTCAGTCCTTTTAAAACACGACCTGTCAGCCTCGTCGGTACTCACCCTTCTTGCTGAAGGTGTTTTTGGGCGTTCTGTCCAGCAGGGGGCGACAGGGGCGTCTCAGGGGTTTGTCGTACGCTCCGCACACTCTGCTGTCGGGAAGCAGCGAGCACCTGAAGAATCCAGGTGAGTCCGTGAGGTCGGCGACGGAGCAGAGCGGCTCGGAGTCACAGCCTGGAACAGCACACGCACACGCATCAGCGGCTCGCTCATCGCAAACATCACTAAACATGTGTTCATGAGAGCACGGGACGCACGTGTGAGGCACAGCAGCAGTGCCTGCTGGGAGTCGTAGTTGTTCTTGTTGAGCAGGAAGGAGAGCGTGGGGAGTTTCTTCAGAGGGTCCACGAGAACGTCGTCCTCGGACAGAGACTCAAACTTCTGCTGAACTGAAACTGACCTCACAACAATACAAAAACACGTCCATCAATAAATCAACATGAAGATACATTTAATAAAGAATGATTCAGTTATCAATAAATATTCAACATCTCCTGATGTTTCTAACACGAACCGTCCACAGGAGGAGCGACCTCTGCTGCCGCTGCACACGGAGAAGGAGCAGGACCAGCAGCAGGAGGATCTGCAAACAAACAAACAGACAAACAAACAAACAAATAAACAAACAAATAAACAAACAATCAGACAAACAGACAGACAAACAAACAATCAGACAAACAATCAAACAATCAAACAATCAGACAGACAAACAATCATAGAAACAAATAACCATTGTTTACTCTCGGCTGTCTGAGCTGATGACAGCTGACTTGATGGATGCTGGGTTCACTGGTGGTCCTGGTGTCTACAGAGGATCACCAGTGAACCCAGCTCCAGTTAGACCAGTACCTGTGTTCAGGTAGACGGCCTGGAAGGTGATGATGGAGGCCTGGTAGTCCTTCTTGTTCTTGCTGTCGGCGGGCAGAGCAGAATCAGCTGGAAGGACAGACAGAAGAGTTCAGATCCTCTCTCTGTGATTGATTTATCATGTCTGTCCGTCTCTTACTGATGGTGAACTTCTGTCCTCCCAAGTCGAACACAAAGCTCTTCTGGTTCTCGTTGTATGTAAGCCCCGCCCCACAGATACGGCTGGCTTTTCCCTGTCCAATCACATCCCAGTCCTGGTCCTCGCACATCAACACTGACGGAGCTCTCAGCCAACCACAGAGCAGAGAACCTGAAAGGAGGCGGGACAGAATGAGGCGGTTAAATAAAGAAGATTTACTCCATTAAAACTGTTCTGTCTTCAACTCTGATTAAAGAAAAGTATGTGACATGTACTAAAGAGTGCTAATGTTAGCATGCTAATACAAAAATGAAGGACATAGGTGATTGAAGCTACGAGCTAACTAAAGAGCGCTAATATTAGCATGCTAACACAAAAATGAAGGACATAGGTGATTGAAGCTACGAGCTAACTAAAGAGCGCTAATATTAGCATGCTAACACAAAAATGAAGGACATAGGTGATTGAAGCTACGAGCTAACTAAAGAGCGCTAATATTAGCATGCTAATACAACAATGAAGGACACAGGTGATTGAAGCTACGAGCAAACTAAAGAGCGCTAATATTAGCAAGCTAACACAACAGTGCAGCTCGAGACGAGGACAAGTTTGTCCGCTGTTTGCACTTAATGGTTCATATTTGTGGTGCGTTCTAATTTGTAACTCGTTTGTGTGAACTTGAGGGGAACTTAAGTTGGAGGCGTGTCTCTGGTGGAGGGCGGTGGCTTCAGTATGGAGGAGGCGTGGCCAAAATCAGGTTGTTTTGGTGTAATGTTGGGGCTCAAGGATGACATTGAATTGTTAAAAAGAGCACAGTTGACGTTTACAGCTTCTGAACTTCTGAAAAGTTGAATGATTTTCAACATGACGCACTGTTAGCTTAAACTGAGCCGCGTCGTTTCTTCCACACAGCGTGCTGCTAACGCTAACTTTTCTGTTTTTAACACATGTATTAAATGTTCTCCTTCGTTTCTCTCAGGGAGAATACATTTCATCCGTTCACTCAGGTGAGGTGCGTCTCCATGGCAACGTACCTCCGTTCAGCACGTTCTGGTTGAGGATGAACCCGTCGCAGCAGGCGTCGCGGCTGCAGCCGTCCTGGCAGAAACGATGAACGTCGGACAGAGAGGTCCGTGCCGCAGAGAACACCTGAGTCCTGAACACACCTGAGGCCGCCTTCTTCATCGTCATCCTCTCAAAACTCTGCTGCTGCTGCCTCGAGGAAAATTCCGCCCCTTTAGACACACACAGGTACAAACACACACACCTGAACACACCTGACGGACTGAACACTCAGCTGTTTCACAACAGTTTGTTTTTTTACATGTCAGTCATCTCATTGCCACGGTTACAGTACCTTTCTTCCTGATGACCAGTAGATCTGAAGCTCCGCCCCTGACTCTCACAGAGCAGCTCAGCCAATCAAACAGCTCGGCCTGAGGATTACCCAGAAATCCACTGATCTAAAAAAACAAAAAGACAAAGTAAAGTAAAATGAACATCATGTATAGGGAGGGTAACTCTGACCCCTGGTGGTTAACATTGGTACTGCAGTCTAAGCACTGCAGAGAGCTGTCTGTCAGTGAAATGCATTCTGGGAGATTTTAGCTTCTTTTAGGATTCAAACAAAAGATCAAATGTTAACAAAGCTGTGTGTGTGTGTGTGTGTGCGTGTGTGTGTGTTTACCTGCTGAGAGGCGTTGCAGTGTGTGTTGAGTGTGTGCGTGCTGTACAGTTCACACTGAGTCTGTCTGTTG
>NC_136695.1:1030351-1165351 GCF_947650265.1 Symphodus melops
AACAGAAGAAGAAGAAGAAATGATTTTTCCAGCTGCTTCCTGTTTGTTCAGGTTCATGTTGATGTGTGCTGTCTTACAGGAGACGGCGCCCCCTGCTGGCCCAGCCGTCATGGTTTTGCCCTCGGTGTCCACGCAGAAGCAGCGTGAGCCGACGCACTGAAGCGGCAGGAAGTCTCCGTCCTCCGAGCATGCTGGGATGTGGATTTCGGCGCCAGCGGCCAAGTTTCCTTTCACCTTCGATGCCATCGCTCGCTCTCTCTCACAGCGGGATGGGCACCGAGGGCGCCGACCGGCGGCACGCGACCCGTCCACCTCCCGACCCTGAGAGTCCACACACCAGCACTCCGCCCCCCGACACTGGACCTCCTGGAAACCACCGCTCGGCGTGCAGCGAGGGACGAAGACAACCGCCGCGTCGTCCACGTCGTGTCCAGAGCAGGAACGCAAAAGAGAAGTCAGAACCTGGAGAACCAGAACGATCATTAAGGACTCAGCGAGTGTGTGTGTGTGTGTGTGTGTGTGTGTGTGTGTGTGTGTGTGTGTGTGTGTGTGTGTGTGTGTGTGAGTGTGTGTGTGTGTGTGTGTGTGTGTGTGTGCCTGTGTGTGTGTGTGTGCCTGTGTGTGTGAGTGTGTGTGTGTGTGTGTGTGTGTGTGTGTGTGTGTGTGTGTGCCTGTGTGTGTGAGTGTGTGTGTGTGTGTGTGTGTGTGTGTGTGTGTGTGTGTGTGTGTGTGTGTGTGTGTGCCTGCGTGTGTGAGTGAGTGAGTCTGACCTGGTCCAGTGAGTCCCGGTGGGAGAGGCTCCGCCCTGTCAGAGTGTTTTGGAGGGCAGAGAGGAAGGCTGGGTCCTCCAGAGCCAGGCTCACAGACTGGACCAGGTCCCGGTGCTTCCGGAGGGACCCGCTCTGAGAGGAGAGCTGGTCCAGACCGAGCGCCCCCTGAGCTCCCACCGCCCCGCTGAAGTTAAAGGAGGCGGCGCTCTTCAGAAACTTCCCTCCAAACAGGTTCTCCTGGAAGCGGCGAGGGGACGAGTGAGCCAGAGCCTGCAGAGCCCCGCCCACCGAGGGGAAGAGACCGCGGAGGACTTCAACCAGGTGAGACAGGAAGGAGGTCAGATCCGCCTCCACCGGCAGGAGCTCCCTGAGAGGACGGAGGAGGGGTCGGCAGGAGGACCGGGCGCCGTCAGGAGAGACCCGGAAAGAAGGATCAACAGGACCGGAGAAGAGGCGGGACAGAGCGAGACGACGCTGAGACGGACAGTCGGTCAGACCTGAACCTGGAGCAGGAGGAGGAGAAGAGGAGGTGAGGAGGAGGAGGAGAGGAGACGAAGGAGGAGGTGAGGACAGGAGATGAAGGAGAGAGGACGAGGTGAGAAGAGGAAGGAGGAGAGGAAAGAGGAGGAGGTGAGGAGAGGAGGAGAGGAGACGGAAGAGAGGAGGGGGTGAAGAGACGACGAGGTGGAGAGGAGACAGAGGAGGAGGTGAGGAAAGGAGGAGGAGTCGAAGGAGGAGGATAAGGAGGAGGTGAGGAGAGGAGGAGGAGAGAGGAGGAGAAGAGAGGAGGAGGTGAAGAGAGGAGATGAGGAAAGGAGGAGGAGGTGAGGAGAAGGAGGAGAAGAAGAGGAGGAGACGAAGGAGGAGGAGAAGGAGGAGGTGAGGAGAGGAGAAGGAGAAGGAGGAGGTGTTAGAGTCCTCCTGGTGGTGAGACGTCTCTCTGACACTCACTGCAGATCAGGGCGTCTCCGAGCCGTCGTGTCCCAGGAACCTCCCTCCCTGTGGGGTCGACACACCAGCACGGCCCCCCCTGCTGGCACTGTCTGGAACTGAAGGATCCGTCGCTCTCACAGGCCGGGGCCAAAACACTCTCAGCCTCCATCGCTGCCCGCCGCTCCTCCTCGCAGGGGGAGGGGCCTAAGAGAGGGACACACAACCCAGTCATCACCAAGGCAGCACAAACCTGCTTTTATAAACCAGTTCAAACCAGTTTAAACCAGTGTGAAGGCCAGTATGTGAGTGTACATCTGAAGTGTCCGGTGAGGGCGAGGCGGACTCCCAGCATCCTCCGCTGCAGGACTCTGTAGATGTTGGTCTGAGAGAACGAGCGACCAGACCGCAGACCGGAGAACGCCGAGTCGTACACCTCAGAGAGGAGGAGCTCCAGACCTGGACAAGAAGCACACACCTTCATCATCATCATTATCTTCATCATATGTAGCTTCAGTGTTTAGCCAGCTCTGCATGTGGTGGACACTGTAGCTTCAGTGTTTAGCCAGCTCTGCATGTGGTGGACACTGTAGCTTCAGTGTTTAGCCAGCTCTGCATGTGGTGGACACTGTAGCTTCAGTGTTTAGCCAGCTCTGCATGTGGTGGACACTGTAGCTTCAGTGTTTAGCCAGCTCTGCATGTGGTGGACACTGTAGCTTCAGTGTTTAGCCAGCTCTGCATGTGGTGGACACTGTAGCTTCAGTGTTTAGCCAGCTCTGCATGTGGTGGACACTGTAGCTTCAGTGTTTAGCCAGCTCTGCATGTGGTGGACACTGTAGCTTCAGTGTTTAGCCAGCTCTGCATGGGTCTGTAAAGCTTTCTGCGTTCTAACCTCTCTCCATGTTTCATCTCCAACATTGATCCTAGTTTGAGCAGCTTTCTGCTGCTGGAGCTTATTAGAAACATGCAGAGGCTTTTTAGCTCGGATACAATCACTTCTATCTGAAGCAGTTCCACTGTGGGCGGAGCTTCTCCACTGTGGGCGGAGCTTCTCCTACCTGTGTCCTGCATCTCTCTGCCTCGGCTGTCTGAACAGAAGCAGTAGGAGGAAACCATCGGGAAGAATTTCCTGAAGCTGCTGAACGTCTCAAAGGCTTCTGGGAACCTGAACACACACACACACACACACACACACACACACACACACACACACACACACACACACACACACACACACAGGCAGGTAAACACACTGAATCACACACACACACACACACACACACACACACCTGTCACACAGACGGTCAGTCAGGTGAGTTACCTGTTGAAGGCGTGCAGCAGGTCCAGCTGCGTCCTGTCTGTCGTGTTGATGAACTGACACTGAACAGGGAGGAAGCTGCCGTCGTCAGCACACTGAGGAGGAGAGGGCGAGACGGAGGTGTGGAGGAAACGCCGCGATCTCACCTCACAGCTGCCTGGACCTGAGGGTCAAAAGGTCAAGGACTTTAAAGGTGCCATGTTGACCTCAAACTGACCTTTGAACCCTCTGGAGTTGAAAAACCTTCACATGTATCTGATTTTATAAACCTTGATATCAACCGACTTTTTAAGACCCCCCCCCCCTCCACATGCCCGCTCTCTTCTGATTGGCCAGCTCTCAGGAAGCCGTCCTGGACGCTGCAGGGCTGCCAGAGAAGAGAGTCGATGTAGCTCACGTGGAGGCTTGAAGCCGTCTGCAGGCGGCCTTGAGGCGTGATTTACAGAACACGCTGCTCAGCGCCCCCTGCAGGCTCCTCCTGGTATTACACCTCCTGATCTGTGTGTTTGTACGTACAGCGCTGAGGTCTCCCGCTCTGTCTGGTCCCGTACAGCTCCATGCCGTCCTGATCCACGCACCAACACTGCCCCCTGCTGGCGTCGCACTGCACCGACTCAAAGAGGCCGGACGGCGAACAACGCAGGACGGCCTGCAGCTGGCAGGCGGACGGACCTGCAGAGAGACGAGGTGGGCGGAGTCATCCAATCAGATCAGCTGTTTCATATGACTCATCACTGATGATGTAACATGCTGTTCCTCACAGTGTGGGATGGAGCCGGTGGTTCGAGTCCCGGCCACCTCCTGACCTTCAGCGTCGACACACCAGCACTCCTGGCTCCGCCCACTGCACTGCACAGGCCTGCACACACACACACACACACGGATCAGACGGCGTTAGAGATCCGAGTCAACGTGTTTGAGGCGGTTCGGTCGTTCTCTGCTGTCGATACGCACCTGAACCTGCCGTCCTCGCCGCAGTGAGGGGCGTCGCCTTGTTGCTTGGCAACGGCCGCGCCCCTTAGCAACTCACATTGGCTCAGGGTCTCCGTCTCCAGCTGATACTCTGCACGCCGACCACAGCGGGAGACAGTGACATCATCAGTGGGGTTACTAACACATGATGACATCATCGCACAACACAGAGGGGCGGGGTCATGAGGAGAGCGAGGAGAGAGAGAGACAGAGAGAGAGAGAGCGCCACTCTGAGGGTCGGACTCTTTGTCCACAGTGTGAAGCTCTAACGTCCGATGAAGAACGTGCAGACGGAGGTCGCACGCACATCAGCAGGTCATCGGTGCTGATGAACGCCATGTGACACACTTTAAACGCAGGTGAGTGTTTAAGACAGAGAGACAAGCAGCTTCACAGTTTACAGACATGGACGATCAAACACGAGGAGAGAGAAACTCTGATCCGCCGGGACGAGGAACGAGGAGCATCAGAGCACGTGCAGGTGAACCTGAACACCTGGAGGCTGCTGCCACGCTCCTTTAAATCAAACTTTATTGTTCCCTCACAAACAGACGGAACAATCTTTAAACTGTTTCTAACATGCAGCAGGACGTCAAAGAAGCTCCGACGTGTCCGAGCGCGCAGCGAGAAGAAGAAGAAGAAGGAGGTGAGCGAGGCAGGTGGAGGGAACGCCGCGGGGCGTGCAGGTTACCTGAAGCTTTGGCGTGCAGCCTCAGCGGGCAGCAGAGCAGGATGCAGGCGATGCAGAGCAGCCAGGTCATGGTCTCCGTGGTGACCAGCTGAGCGCCTGCTCCTGCTTATAAACCTGCAGACCTGCTGAGTCACCGTCCCCCCTCCTCCTCTTCAGGGTCCTCGTCTCTTCATCCTGCTGGAACCGCGAGTCCTTCAGAACCGCGGGCAGCGCGGCGTGAAGCCCTCTGATTGGACGAGAGGATCTCTGAGAGTCAGGTGAGAGAGGTCAGTGTGACGCCTGTTCTTTTCCCTTCAACACTCAGACACAGCTCACTGAGCCAGACCAGGACTCAGGACCACCCGGTCTCTGAGCCAGACCAGGATCCAGAACCACCCGGTCCCTGAGCCGGACCAGGACCCAGGACCACCCGGTCTCTGAGCCAGACCAGGACTCAGGGTCAGTGGTCAATGTTTGAACCAGCTCCGTGGACTAAGGGGTCTCCAGTCTCTGACACCTGGGGGTCTTTAGGAAGTCTGATCCAACAACACAGGGTCCAAGAGTCAGAACACATGAGGCTGATAACTACACACACAGAGACACACACACAGAGACACACACAGACTGACACACACACACACACACACAGAGACACACACACAGAGACACACACACAGACTGACACACACACACACAGAGACACACACACAGAGACACACACACACACAGAGACACAGAGACACACACAGACTGACACACACACACAGAGACACACACACAGAGACACACACAGAGACACACACACAGAGACACACACACAGAGACACAGAGACACACACAAAGAGACACACACACAGAGACACAGAGACACACACAGACTGACACACACACAGAGACACACACTGACACACACACACAGAGACACAGAGACACACACTGACACACACACACACACACACACAGAGACACACACTGACACACACACACAGAGACACAGAGACACACACAGACTGACACACACACACACAGAGACACACACACAGACTGACACACACACAGAGACACACACTGACACACAGACACACACACACAGAGACACTCACTGACACACACACACAGACAGACACACACACACAGACACACACTGACACACACACACAGAGACACACACACAGACACACACACTGACACACACAGAGACACTCACTGACACACACACACACAGACAGACACACACACACAGACACACACTGACACACACACACTGACACACACACACTGAGACACACACAGAGACTGACTGACACACACACACACAGAGACACACACACACACACACACACACAGACTGACACACACACACACACACACACACACACACACACACACACACACACATTAATGTAAAGCTGTTGTCGTTCTCAGTCACGGTTTCAGACGTCGATGTAAATCTTGTTTTTCTCTGCGACGTGATCGTGAGGTTCAGCTGTTTACAGGACACACGGACCTGTTAGTGACTGAACACACAGGACCAACATGGACTCACTTTCCCTCCTCTTCATCTTCATCATCTTCATCATCGTCGCTGCTTCAGGTAAATTCTTCATGATTTCAATGATTTCAGAGCTCAAGATCAGGAAGCATCGACTCAAACCAAGATCCATCATTTAACAGAAAACACAGAGGACTGAACATGATACACCTGGACCAGGTACAGGATCAGGACCAGGTACAAGACCAGGGCCAGGTACAGGACCAGGTTCAGGGCCAGGCACAGGTTCAGGACCAGGTACAGGACCAGGTTCAGGGCCAGGTAAAGGTTCAGGATAAGGTGCAGGACCAGGTTCAGGATCATGTGACTTTATTTGGGTATATTTGTTTTGCAGCAGATAACACATTAGTGGTTCTTAACTCTGTGGGTCGGGACCCCACAGTGGGTCAGGACCCCACAGTGGGTCAGGACCCCACAGTGGGTCAGGACCCCACAGTGGGTCAGTGGGTCTTGCAGCGGTTCTCGGGGGTCATACATGTTTCTTTGTCTGGAAAATCTAAAGTCGAAACAGCTTCTAAAACATGTTTCTGTCGTTCTGCCTCTTTGCTCCGTGTTCTGTACTGTCTGAGGTCCAAACCGTTTAGAGCAGAATCAACCTGATTGGTCGACAACATGAGGAGGTTTGGACGGTGATTCTGCTGCTCTGTCAGCGAGTCCTGACCCGTTGAGATCTCACGCAGACGAGTCAGCGTGAAGCAGGTCAGATAGTGTTTCAGGTGCCTGTTCCAGCTTGTGTTGCTTTGCCCCGCTTTGACCTTTGACCTTTGACCTTTGATAGAATTTTTGCATTTTGTGGATTGTTGGATCTTTCTGCTGCTGAAGGTTTTCTTGACCTACGAACATTTCAGTTAAGCACTTTTTCTTACAACCTGCTTTTTGCGTCCTGGACTGCAGCTGAGTCTGCTTTAGAAGTGTTAATGAAGCCGATCAGAAAGAACGAGAAACTGCAGTTCCTCGAGAGTCCACTAGAGGCTGGCTCCAAAAGTCGTCACACTTGTATTAAAACCAAATTAACACATCTGTTCAAAAAACCAAATAGGTGTGATTAGCTCATGTCTCCATCCACACACACTGTACGGGGGGGAATGTTTTGATGACTCAGCAGTTTTGATTGGATGAAGGATCAGAGTTATTCACAATAAGGCGTGTAGCTGAGCTGATTGACAGGTGGGTGGCGTGTTCGTCAGCTCCAGCTCTCAGCTGTAAGGGTGAGTCAGCATGAAGACCTCAGGAGTTCACGTCTTTGTCTTTCACCGCAGGACCGCGTGCCGCCGAGTCGTCACAAGCTCAACGTCGGTACTTCTTCTATTATGACGCAAAGACCCGAGAGGAAGCCCTCGCTGTCTGCAGAGACAAACACACAGACCTGGCCACCATAACCAGCATGGAGGACGTGGACACCCTGAGGAGCATGGCCGACCTGAGCCGGATGATAAACCAGGATTACAGCCACGTGAGTTCACTGTGTTCCTCGTTTAAACCCGGGATGGAGACCGGAGACTGTGAGCAGACTGATGGATGTCATGTGATCTTTTTCAGAGAGCCTGGATAGGTCTGTATGACGACGTGGACAGCTGGAGGTGGTCACTGTCAGACCCCAGTTTCTACGCCGACGGAGGCGCAGACTTCAGATGGTGGTTGCCTGGACAACCAGACGGTTTTCAAAGCGATGAACACTGCGCACTCATGTTTGATAATGGAGGGTGGAATGATGTAACCTGCAGGTTAAACGTCCCTCCGGTCTGCTGTGATGTCACAGGTGAGTCCTGTTACTTGACCCCCTCTGTTTCCATAGTAACGAGAACATCCTCCTCGGTGGGTGTTGGGTCTTTGGATGTCTCCTTTGTGGACGTGGTGTGAGGGTGAAGGAGGTCCGACAGGTACTGAGGATGAGGAGGGACTTCTTATTGAGGAGGGGTGTTTAGTATTTGAGGAAACAGAAGTGAACCGGATTCATGGATCCATGCGGATGCAGGGTGGTCTCACTGTGGTCTCTCTTCAGGGCCCGATGTGACCTTCGTCCTCATCCCCACCCCCATGTCGTGGACTGAGGCCCAGAGCTACTGCAGAGAGCACCACACAGACCTGGCCACCATCAGGACCGGGCTGGAGAACCAGGAGGTGAGGCAGCTGGTGGGTCCTGGACAGGGAGTCTGGATTGGCCTCAGCAGAGAGTCCTGGAAGTGGTCGGATGGCAGTAAGTCCCCATTTAGGTTCTGGAGCCCGGGGATAGCAGAACCTAACAACTTAGCTATGAAGGAGACTTGTGCTGCAGCAGACTTCAACAACAGAGGAGAATGGGAGGACTGGACGTGTGAGTGGAGGAGATCGTACATCTGCCAGTCTCTGGGTGAGTGGACTCCAATGACTCACATCGGGTTTGGATTCAAAACAATCAAAAGCATCAACACAAATCTGATTTGAATATCCTGATCTTCATTTCAATGAATGAGTTGGACCGTTGGATGTCTTTGCACCGGGTGCGAGCGTGATTCTGTCTTCCTCTCAGGGATCACCAAACAAGTGATGCGAGTCAGAGTGCAGAAGAAGAAGAACCCGTCCGTGGATCTGAACCACGCCGCCGTGAAGGGACACATCCTGCAGCAGGTGAATCATATCTGAGCTTTTCATGATTTCATGCAGAAACAACCAAATGACTCTGGAGGAGGATTTAAATGAGACAACACGAGACGTCAGTGATCCCTGAAAGACACATTCAAATCACAGCCGCACAGGAAGGCATATGAAGCACATTCAAAACCATCTGAAATCATGACTGGAGCAAATCCAGAGCAGTCATGTCAGACTATGATCCCAGTACTTCCACTAAAGCTGACAGTGTCAGAACTGTCCTGATACCAACTCGAACAATCAAACACTCTGTGTCGGGACTCTCCGTCTCGTCCTTCGTCCTCTTGTGGTGACGCAACGCGAGCGAAAAGACACGACGACTTTCCTTCGTTTTTAGAACATTTACTGAAAAAACTTCAAAGTAAAACACAAATCTAAAAACTGTCACAACTTTAACTACGCAGTGATGTCAGAACCAAAAGAAACCCTTTTCATCATTTAGAAATAACTCAATTAACCGTTAGATGCACCTTTAAAATACTTACGTTAAGAACCCTTCGCACTAAAAAGTGTAAATAAAAACTCAAGCTCTAAAAATATTTTAATTATAGTTTTTTTTATAATGTTATGAATCTGCATCAGTCCTAATCATTCATATCAAATGTTATTATTTATTTTTTTTAACCCTTAAATGGCCATGTTTGTGTCATGATGCAAACCTATTTTATGGTCTAAAATTCACAATAAATGATTAATTTTCAATATACTTCATAACAACTTGATTATTTATGGCTTGATTATTGCAGCCTGGTACATGTCAAAGATTAGCAGCAACATTTATTTAGATGCATTATTATTTTTTGGGTCAAATACTCACACTATATAACCTTAACCCTTAGCATATATGGTAAAAATGACATCATCAGGAAGGGACTCCCTCAGAGCACACGCTTAAAGCCCCATGCTTCAAATTAAGGGGAGAAATGAGAAGATGCATCTTTTACACTTTATATTAAAGCAGGATCAATAATAGTGATTTTAATGGGTTTCAATGAAAGGGTGCTTAATGTGAGTATTTCATGCTATGTTGTTTACAAAATGCAAAAATAGAAAATGCATGACAAAACTATAGAACACTCAAAAATGCACAACCTTGAATAAATCATCAACAACATGCATGAAAAAAGGATAAAATATGCAAGAAACAAAAAGTGCAAAGGTGCGATAGAGGGTTAAGCTTTTAATACAATTTTAAACGTTGTGAAATTACATTAAATTACTGATCAGATCTGAATCATTTCCACTAGATATTTAGTGTCAATCAATCATTAAATACATTTTTATTTTTGGGCTTTTTGTGCCTTTTATTAGAGCGATAGGACGGTGGACAAAGATGGAAATCAGGGAGAGAAAGAGCGTAGGGATTGACACGCTGGGAAGGAGCCACAGGCCGGAGTCGAACCCGGGCCGCTGAGAACTGTAGCCTCTATACATGGGCCAACCAGTACGCCACCAGCACCCACAATTATTTGCATGTTGGCTGTTACACTCTGATGAGAAAGACATTTTCTACACCAAGACGTCCTGCTGCCAGAGGCGGCGTGTCGTGGAAATTCTCCTCTGCGAGGTGGAGAGTTGCTAATTCTCAAAGAAGAACTTCACGGCAGCGCTTGAATCAGATCTCTTGGTTTAATACGTGCAGCACGGAGTAGAGGCCAGAGCATCTTCTGTCTCACCTTCACATTACAAGTCCTTTTATCCAAATGAGAGAGATAGGGGGAGGTGACCTTACAGTTAACAAATGGTGATCTTTACATTACAATGGTGGTTTGAAGTTTAGTGTATCCTGTCTGTCTGGAGACAGTGACTCTGTGATGATACTGAAATGACATCTGTATTTACATTTGTATGGTACTGTCTGAGAAGGAGGATGCCCTCCTGTGGCTCGTTAGCACCTTCTGTGCTTTCAGACGATTTAGGTGGCTCCTATAAGTCTATGTAATTTCTCACAGGCGCTACATCAGTCTTGGTTTTGAGAGCTGTGGAGAAGCTTGAAGGCGACAAAGAGCTGCTGTGAAAGATGTGCTGCAGACAGAAACAACAAGATCCTGCAGTCACGGTTAGACGTCCAAAAACCTTAAAGGACCACTCAGTAACTCTGACATCTAGTGTTTGAAATGGGTACTGCAGTCTAAACCCACAACATGGGAGAGATGAAAGTCTATAACTTTAAAATGAATAGAGGACTGAATCAGGCTTCTGGGATTGTTTTCTTGTTTTAAAATGTGGCCCAGTCTGTTATAGACCTGTTTCTGTATGTTGGTGATCATATGAATGATTTGTGTTTCTCAGCTCCACCTGCAGCTGAAGGAGGAGGGGCTGCACGAGAACATCGGGCTGAGCTGGAGGAAGCAGTCGGATGGAAACGTCTTCCAGAAGGAGGAGGACGGAGCGACATGTTGATCTGCTGCAGTTACTCCCAGGAGAGAAAAACCTTCTTGTTAAACCTGAGCAGAGCTGCCACCATGAGTCCATGAGCTGCAGCTGCTCTCATGACGGTTTTTCTCTCCTCTAACTAATGTTTAGAAGCATTCATATTTGGTGTTTGTAGATTCTGTCTTCTGTCAGGCCCCAGGTCTCAAATCCTCTTCCTATTCTTGGTAGTGTTTCTGTTATCATTTTTTCACTTGCAGATGACCGTCTTCACTGTGTTCTATATGTGGTATAAAATGTGCCACTTGAATTTCCCTCAGGATCAATAAAGCATCTATCTATAAGTGTAAAAAGTTTCTTTCTTGGTCTCAACTTTTTGTGTCCACTTTATGTCTGCTGAGGTCCTTCTGAGGTCTGTCTTCATATCATCACTGCATGAGATCATCTTTATCCAGTATACAGCTCTCTTTATTTAGTTAGTTCCTGTTGTACCTTCATCAATTAGTATTTTACAGTTGCTCACAGGTCTGTATTTATTTATCTCCCGCTTTATTTATCTCCAGTATTGTCACAGGAATAAAGGAGCCATGGCTACATGAATACTGATTTAAAAAAAGGAGAAGTCGTGCATGATGAGCACGTACAGCAGAAGGCGGTTAAGGTGCTCGTGAGTGAGGTAGAGAGAGAAGCAAATATTAAACCTAAATGAAGAATATCAGATGAAAAACGCTGCCTTCCTTGGTGACTCACACCGTGTTTCTCCACCTTCAGACACCTGAAAACAAAACAAAACAGGGCAACATTACAATAACTATTGTGGGTCTATACTCCTGCTTATTTAAACTAATTCAAGCAAAACGTCAGTGGAATCATACAATAGAAAAGAGATTTCCCTTTCTGTGTGATTATCAGCTGACCAGCCTCTTTCCTTTGTTACCTGGGAAACAAACACCTTGCTAAAGCTAGGCAGGTGAGTGTTAGCATTCAGTTAGCGGCTGAATAAACACCAAACAAACACTCTAAAATAGATGCTGTTGTTCATGTTCTAGTTGTTACCCACACACTGCAGATTCCTCTCTCCCTATGTTGGGAATAGCCCTGTAATAACATAAACGGACTAATAATGTGTCATGCATGCTAACGGCTAATGCTAGCGCGGCTAACCGCTAGCATGCTAACGTGTGTATGATCACCTTGAATGCTCTCTCCTGCAAAGACACATCATTTAGGAAACAACGGGGCGTTCATTCAACACACTGTGGCGTCAAACTAACACCACACTGAAAAAGCCGACTCGTCTTTTAAAACTGAGCCAAAAGAGCCGACTCTCTGAAAAGAGCAGAACTTCCCATCACCAGAAGAGATCCCCTGACACGTAACCTCTTCCAGCTTCTACTCTTCAAGTGATTCTTCCTGTGGCAACACCCATGTATCCCATCATGCTTTGCTGGACTTCATATCTTGTTAAACTTTCTGCTTTTTACGTTTCTGAATGCAATAAAATGAATTCAAAAAGTGACTGACATTACATTAGAAGGGTGATATACTTCATATGATCATATTTTCTGCTTCTCTATTGTCAACCGTCAGTCAAAGTTGTGTTCAGTTGGTTTTTTTAAAGCTGAAACGGGAGCAAGTTTGGCAAAGATTGGACATGGACAGCAATATATGAATGAAGAGTACGTCATGTACGTCATGAGGAAGAAGCCCAGCATGCCGATCACGTACGCCTATCACGCCCGGTGTTCGAGTCACGCACGTCGTGTGGATGCAGCCCGGCGTGCCCATCACGTACGCCCATCACACCCGGCGTTCGAGTCACGCACGTCGTGTGGATGCAGCCCGGCGTGCCCATCACGTACGTTGTGTGGATGGAGCCTGGCGTGCGCATCAAGTACGTCGTGTGGATGGAGCCTGGCGTGCGCATCAAGTACGTCATGTGGATGCAGCCCGGCGTGCCCATCACGTACGCCCATCACGCCCGGCGTTCGAGTCACGCACGCCGTGAGGATGCAGCCCGGCGTGCCCATCACGTACGTCGTCAGGATGCAGCCCGGCGTGCCCATCACGTACGTCGTGTGATTTCTCCGTGCGGGCGCTGTGCAGGGGCAGTGGATGGAGATTTCTCCGTTGTGACGCCTGTGCGGGCGCTGTGCAAGGGCCGTGGATGGAGATTTCTCCGTGCGGGCGCTGTGCAAGGGCCGTGGATGGAGATTTCTCCATGCGGGCGCAGCCACGGCCCTTGCACAGCGCCCGCACAGGCGTCACAACGGAGAAATCTCCATCCACGGCCCCTGCACAGCGCCCGCACGGAGAAATCTCCATCCACGGCCCTTGCACAGCGCCCGCACGGAGAAATCTCCATCCACGGCCCCTGCACAGCGCCCGCGGAAAAATTTGAAAAGCACCAGACAACAAGCACCAGACAAATGGCAATGAAGTAGGCGACGACGGTCCCTGCGCAGGCGACCGAGTAGAGAAAGCCCCGGACGGAGGAATCCACTCTGCTCCGACGAAAAGAGACAGCCCTGGGCGGAGGATTGGAAAGGCCACACCTCCAACCACCCAGCTATAAAAAGCCTTTCTACTCTGTGCCCCGTCACTTCTTCAAACCTTCTGAAAGAAACTCATCAACTCCCAGCGGGTCCATGGAGTTTCGTCGCCGTCGGCTGCAACTGGAGCTTCGTCGCCGTCGCCTGCACATGGAGCTTCGTCGATGTCGCATAGAGCTTCGTCGCCGTCACATAGAGCTTCGTCGCCGTCGCCTGCACATGGAGCTTCGTCGCTGTGGCATAGTGCTTCGACGCCGTCGCCTGCTCATGGAGCTTTGTCGCCTGCGGGCGGCAATTTGCTTGTGCATGGAGCGTCGCCTGCTTGTGGAGCGTAGCCTGCGGGTGGACCCAACACAGCGTGTCATGCTGATGTGGCCCGGCGTGCGGTTTGGGTGCGTCGTGCCGATGGAGCCCGGCATGTGGATGGAGCCAACGCAACGTGTCATGCTGATGCAGCCCGGCGTGCACATCACGTACATCGTGTGGATGGAGCCCGGCCCACAGATGCAGCCTGGCGTGCGGTTCGAGTGCGTCGTGCGGATGGAGCCCGGCATGCGGTTCGAGTGCGTCGTGCGGACGGAGCCCGGCGTGCACATCACATACGTCGTGTGGATGGAGCCCGGCCCACAGATGGAACATGGCATGCTGATGCAGCCCGGCGTGCGGCTTGAGTGCGTCGTGCGGACGGAGCCCGGCGTGCACATCACATACGTCGTGTGGATGGAGCCCGGCCCACAGATGGAACATGGCATGCTGATGCAGCCCGGCGTGCGGCTTGAGTGCGTCGTGCGGACGGAGCCCGGCGTGCACATCACGTACATCGTGTGGATGGAGCCCGGCCCACAGATGCAGCCCGGCGTGCGGTTGGAGTGCGTTGTGCGGATGGAGCCCGGCATGCGGTTCGAGTGCGTTGTGCGGATGGAGCCCGGCCTACAGATGGAAGATGGCATGCTGATGCAGCCCGGCGTGCGGCTTGAGTGCGTCGTGCGGACGGAGCCCGGCGTGCACATCACATACGTCGTGTGGATGGAGCCAGGCCCACAGATGGAACATGGCATGCTGATGCAGCAATGGTTCAATTGATGAGCCTTTACTGCCTCTGCAAACCACGACAGCATCTACTGCCTCTCCTACACCAGCCTTGATTAGGACAGCTCCTATGGTTCCAACCACAGCAGTCTCCCAATTGCATCCATCCATCCATCCATCCATTTTCTACCGCTTATCCGGGGCCGGGTCGCGGGGGCAGCAGTCTAAGCAGAGACACCCAGACTTCCCTCACCCCAGACACCTCCTCCAGCTCTTCTGGTGGGACCCCGAGGCGTTCCCAAGCCAGCCGAGAGACATAGTCTCTCCAGCGTGTCCTGGGTCTACCCCGAGGCCTCCTCCCGGAGGGACATGCCCGGATTACCTCCCTAGGGAGGCGTCCAGGGGGCATCCGGACCAGATGCCCGAACCACCTCAACTGACTCCTCTCGATGTGGAGGAGTAACGGCTCTACTCCGAGCTCCTCCCTGGTGACTGAGCTCCTCACCCTATCTCTAAGGGTGCGCCCAGCCACCCTACGGAGGAAGCCCATTTCGGCCGCTTGTATCCGAGATCTCGTTCTTTCGGTCATGACCCAAAGCTCATGACCATAGGTGAGGGTAGGAACGAAGATCGACTGGTAAATCGAGAGCTTCGCCTTTCGGCTTAGCTCCTTCTTCACCACGACGGACCGATACAGCGACCGCATGACTGCAGACGCTGCACCGATCCGTCTGCCGATCTCACGCTCCATCTTCCCCCCACTCATGAACAAGACCCCGAGATACTTGAACTCCTCCACCTGGGGCAAGGACTCCCCACCGACCCGAAGGGGGCAAACCACCTTTTTCTGGTCGAGAACCATGGCCTCAGATTTAGAGGTGCTGATCCTCATCCCAGCCGCCTCACACTCGGTAGCGAACCACCCCAGTGCGCACTGAAGGTCCGGGTTCGATGGAGCCAACAAGACCACATCATCTGCAAAAAGCAGAGACGAGATCCTGTGGTCCCCAAACCGGCCGGAGGTCAGATGACACGACCACAAAGTCTATCATCGACCTCCGGCCTAGGGAGTCCTGGTGCCACGTGCACTTATGAACATCCCTGTGCTCGAACAAGGTGTTTGTTAAAGACAGACTGTGACTAGCACAGAAGTCCAATAACAGAACACCACTCTGGTTCAGATCAGGGAGGCCGTTCCTCCCAATCACCCCACTCCAGATCTCACTGTCGTTGCCCACGTGAGCATTGAAGTCCCCCAGTAGAACAATGGAGTCCCCAGTCGGAGCACTGTCTAGCACCCCTCCCAGGGACTCCAAGAAGGCCGGGTACTCCTCACTGCCGTTCGGGCCGTAGACTGTCAGAGACCTGTCCCCTACCCGAAGGCGTAGGGACACGACCCTCTCGTTCACCGGGGTGAACTCCAACACCTGGCAGCTGAGCTGTGGGGCTATGAGCAAGCCCACACCAGCCCGCCGCCTCTCATCGCGGGCAACTCCAGAGAAGTAGAGAGTCCAGCCCCTCTCGAGGAGCTGGGTTCCAGAGCCCAAGCAGTGCGTGGAGGTGAGCCTGACTATATTTAGCCGGTACCTCTCAACCTCCTGCACAAGCTCAGGCTCCCTTGCCCCCAGTGAGGTGACGTTCCACGTCCCAAACGCTAGAAGCTGCGTCCGGGGATCGGGTCGCCGAGGCCCCCGCCGTCGACTGCCGCCCGACCCCAACAGCATCCTCTGTGGGTGGTGAGTCCACAGGAGGCCGGGCCCGCGTCGTCCTTTCGGGCTGAACACGGTCGGGCCCCACGGGCGAAGTCCCGGCCACCAGGCGCTCTCCTGCGGGCCCCAACCCCAGGCCTCTGCTCCGCTCTTATGAAAACAAAGAGCTGCGGGCGGATGATTGGGCTCCGCTCTCATGAAAACAAACAGCTGCGGGCGGATGATTATGCTCCGCTCTTATGAAAACAAAGAGCTGCAGGCGGGCGATTGGGTTCCGCTCTCATGAAAACACAGAGCTGCGGGCGGATGATTGGGCTCGGTTCTTATGAAAACAAAGAGCTGCAGGCGGATGATTGGGCTCGGTTCTTATGACTTAGGACCAGTCAGTAACTCTGACATCTAGTGTTTGAAATGGGTACTGCAGTCTAAACCCACAACATGGGAGAGATGAAAGTCTATAACTTTAAAATGAATAGAGGACTGAATCAGGCTTCTGGGATTGTTTTCTTGTTTTAAAATGTGGCCCAGTCTGTTATAGACCTGTTTCTGTATGTTGGTGATCATATGAATGATTTGTGTTTCTCAGCTCCACCTGCAGCTGAAGGAGGAGGGGCTGCACGAGAACATCGGGCTGAGCTGGAGGAAGCAGTCGGATGGAAACGTCTTCCAGAAGGAGGAGGACGGAGCGACATGTTGATCTGCTGCAGTTACTCCCAGGAGAGAAAAACCTTCTTGTTAAACCTGAGCAGAGCTGCCACCATGAGTCCATGAGCTGCAGCTGCTCTCATGACGATTTTTCTCTCCTTTAACTAATGTTTAGAAGCATTCATTTTTGGTGTTTGTAGATTCTGTCTTCTGTCAGGCCCCAGGTCTCAAATCCTCTTCCTATTCTTGGTAGTGTTTCTGTCATCATTTTTTCACTTGCAGATGACCGTCTTCACTGCGTTCTATATGTGGTATAAAATGTGCCACTTGAATTTCCCTCAGGATCAATAAAGCATCTATCTATAAGTGTAAAAAGTTTCTTTCTTGGTCTCAACTTTTTGTGTCCACTTTATGTCTGCTGATGTCCTTCTGAGGTCTGTCTTCATATCATCACTGCATGAGATCATCTTTATCCAGTATACAGCTCTCTTTATTTAGTTAGTTCCTGTTGTACCTTCATCAATTAGTATTTTACAGTTGCTCACAGGTCTGTATTTATTTATCTCCCGCTTTATTTATCTCCAGTATTGTCACAGGAATAAAGGAGCCATGGCTACATGAATACTGATTTAAAAAAAGGAGAAGTCGTGCATGATGAGCACGTACAGCAGAAGGCGGTTAAGGTGCTCGTGAGTGAGGTAGAGAGAGAAGCAAATATTAAACCTAAATGAAGAATATCAGATGAAAAACGCTGCCTTCCTTGGTGACTCACACCGTGTTTCTCCACCTTCAGACATCTGAAAATAAAACAAAACAGGGCAACATTACAATAACTATTGTGGGTCTATACTCCTGCTTATTTAAACTAATTCAAGCAAAACGTCAGTGGAATCATACAATAGAAAAGAGATTTCCCTTTCTGTGTGATTATCAGCTGACCAGCCTCTTTCCTTTGTTACCTGGGAAACAAACACCTTGCTAAAGCTAAGCAAGTGAGTGTTAGCATTCAGTTAGCGGCTGAATAAACACCAAACAAACACTCTAAAATAGAAGCCCGGTGTGCACATCGCGTACGTCGTCGATGAAGCCCGGTGTGCACATCACGTACGTCGCCGATGAAGCCCGGTGTGCACATCGCGTACGTCGTCAGGATGAAGCCCGGTGTGCACATCGCGTAAGTCGCTGATGAAGCCCGGTGTGCACATCACGTACGTCGCCGATGAAGCCCGGTGTGCACATCGCGTACGTCGTCAGGATGAAGCCCGGTGTGCACATCACGTACGTCGCTGATGAAGCCCGGTGTGCACATCGCGTACGTCGCCGATGAAGCCCGGTGTGCACATCGCGTACGTCGCCGATGAAGCCCGGTGTGCACATCGCGTACGTCGTCGGGATGAAGCCCGGTGTGCACATCACGTACGTCGCCGGGATGAAGCCCGGTGTGCACATCACGTACGTCGCCGATGAAGCCCGGTGTGCACATCGCGTACGTCGCCGATGAAGCCCGGTGTGCACATCGCGTACGTCGTCAGGATGAAGCCAGGTGTGCACATCACGTACGTCGCCGATGAAGCCCGGTGTGCACATCGCGTACGTCGTCAGGATGAAGCCCGGTGTGCACATCACGTACGTCGCCGATGAAGCCCGGTGTGCACATCGCGTACGTCGCTGATGAAGCCCGGTGTGCACATCGCGTACGTCGTCAGGATGAAGCCCGGTGTGCACATCGCGTAAGTCGCTGATGAAGCCCGGTGTGCACATCGCGTACGTCGCCGATGAAGCCCGGTGTGCACATCGCGTACGTCGCCGATGAAGCCCGGTGTGCACATCGCGTACGTCGTCAGGATGAAGCCCGGTGTGCACATCGCGTACGTCGCCGATGAAGCCCGGTGTGCACATCACGTACGTCGCCGATGAAGCCCGGTGTGCACATCGCGTACGTCGCCGATGAAGCCCGGTGTGCACATCGCGTACGTCGTCAGGATGAAGCCCGGTGTGCACATCGCGTACGTCGCCGATGAAGCCCGGTGTGCACATCGCGTACGTCGCCGATGAAGCCCGGTGTGCACATCGCGTACGTCGTCAGGATGAAGCCCGGTGTGCACATCGCGTACGTCGCCGATGAAGACCGGTGTGCAAATCGCGTACGTCGTCGGGATGAAGCCCGGTGTGCACATCGCATACGTCGCCGATGAAGACCGGCGTGCACATCACGTACGTCGCCGATGAAGCCCGGTGTGCACATCACGTACGTCGCCGATGAAGCCCGGTGTGCACATCGCGTACGTCGCTGATGAAGACCGGTGTGCACATCGCGTACGTCGCCGATGAAGCCCGGTGTGCACATCGCGTACGTCGCTGATGAAGCCCGGTGTGCACATCGCGTACGTCGCCGATGAAGCCCGGTGTGCACATCGCGTACGTCGCTGATGAAGACCGGTGTGCACATCGCGTACGTCGCCGATGAAGACCGGTGTGCACATCGCGTACGTCGTCAGGATGAAGCCCGGTGTGCACATCGCGTAAGTCGCTGATGAAGCCCGGTGTGCACATCGCGTACGTCGCCGATGAAGCCCGGTGTGCACATCGCGTACGTCGTCAGGATGAAGCCCGGTGTGCACATCGCGTACGTCGCCGATGAAGCCCGGTGTGCACATCACGTACGTCGCCGATGAAGCCCGGTGTGCACATCGCGTACGTCGCCGATGAAGCCCGGTGTGCACATCGCGTACGTCGTCAGGATGAAGCCCGGTGTGCACATCGCGTACGTCGCCGATGAAGCCCGGTGTGCACATCGCGTACGTCGCCGATGAAGCCCGGTGTGCACATCGCGTACGTCGTCAGGATGAAGCCCGGTGTGCACATCGCGTACGTCGCCGATGAAGACCGGTGTGCAAATCGCGTACGTCGTCGGGATGAAGCCCGGTGTGCACATCGCATACGTCGCCGATGAAGACCGGCGTGCACATCACGTACGTCGCCGATGAAGCCCGGTGTGCACATCACGTACGTCGCCGATGAAGCCCGGTGTGCACATCTCGTACGTCGCCGATGAAGCCCGGTGTGCACATCGCGTACGTCGCTGATGAAGACCGGTGTGCACATCGCGTACGTCGCCGATGAAGCCCGGTGTGCACATCGCGTACGTCGCTGATGAAGCCCGGTGTGCACATCGCGTACGTCGCCGATGAAGCCCGGTGTGCACATCGCGTACGTCGCTGATGAAGACCGGTGTGCACATCGCGTACGTCGCCGATGAAGACCGGTGTGCACATCACGTACGTCGCCGATGAAGACCGGTGTGCACATCGCGAACGTCGTCGGGATGAAGACCGGTGTGCACATCGCATACGTCGTCGGGATGAAGACCGGAGTGCACATCGCGTACGTCGTCGGGATGAAGACCGGTGTGCACATCACGGACGTCGTCAGGATGAAGCCCGGTGTGCACATCACGTACGTCGCCGATGAAGACCGGCGTGCACATCACTTACGTCGTCGGGATGAAGCCCGGCGTGGACATCCCGTACGTCGTCAGGATGAAGCCCGGTGTGCACATCACGTACGTCGTCAGGATGAAGCCTGGTGTGCACATCACGTACGTCGTCAGGATGAAGCCCGGCGTGCACATCCCGTACTTCGTCAGGATGAAGCCCGGCGTGCACATCACGTACGTCGTCAGGATGAAGCCCGGTGTGCACATCACGTACGTCGTCAGGATGAAGCGCGGCGTGCACATCACGTACGACTTACGTGATGTGCACACCGGGCTTCATCCCATACGTCGCCGATGAAGCCCGGTGTGCACATCACGTACGTCGCCGATGAAGACTGGCGTGCACATCACGGACGTCGTCGGGATGAAGCCCGGTGTGCACATCGCGTACGTCGTCAGGATGAAGCCCGGTGTGCACATCGCGTACGTCGCCGATGAAGCCCGGTGTGCACATCACGTACGTCGTCAGGATGAAGCCCGGTGTGCACATCGCGTACGTCGTCGGGATGAAGCCCGGTGTGCACATCACGTACGTCGCCGATGAAGCCCGGTGTGCACATCGCGTACGTCGTCAGGATGAAGCCCGGTGTGCACATCACGTACGTCGCCGATGAAGCCCGGTGTGCACATCACGTACGTCGTCAGGATGAAGCCCGGTGTGCACATCGCGTACGTCGCCGATGAAGCCCGGTGTGCACATCACGTACGTCGCCGATGAAGCCCGGTGTGCACATCGCGTACGTCGCCGATGAAGCCCGGTGTGCACATCGCGTACGTCGTCAGGATGAAGCCCGGTGTGCACATCGCGTACGTCGCCGATGAAGACCGGTGTGCAAATCGCGTACGTCGTCGGGATGAAGCCCGGTGTGCACATCGCATACGTCGCCGATGAAGACCGGCGTGCACATCACGTACGTCGCCGATGAAGCCCGGTGTGCACATCGCGTACGTCGCTGATGAAGCCCGGTGTGCACATCACGTACGTCGCCGATGAAGCCCGGTGTGCACATCGCGTACGTCGCCGATGAAGACCGGTGTGCACATCACGTACGTCGCCGATGAAGACCGGTGTGCACATCACGTACGTCGTCAGGATGAAGCCCGGCGTGCACATCCCGTACTTCGTCAGGATGAAGCCCGGTGTGCACATCACGTACGACGCTGATGAAGACCGGTGTGCACATCGCGTACGTCGCCGATGAAGACCGGTGTGCACATCACGTACGTCGCCGATGAAGACCGGTGTGCACATCGCGAACGTCGTCGGGATGAAGACCGGTGTGCACATCGCATACGTCGTCGGGATGAAGACCGGAGTGCACATCGCGTACGTCGTCGGGATGAAGACCGGTGTGCACATCACGGACGTCGTCGGGATGAAGCCCGGTGTGCACATCACGTACGTCGCCGATGAAGACCGGCGTGCACATCACTTACGTCGTCGGGATGAAGCCCGGCGTGGACATCCCGTACGTCGTCAGGATGAAGCCCGGTGTGCACATCACGTACGTCGTCAGGATGAAGCCCGGCGTGCACATCCCGTACTTCGTCAGGATGAAGCCCGGCGTGCACATCACGTACGTCGTCAGGATGAAGCCCGGCGTGCACATCACGTACGTCGTCAGGATGAAGCCTGGTGTGCACATCACGTACGTCGTCAGGATGAAGCCCGGCGTGCACATCCCGTACTTCGTCAGGATGAAGCCCGGCGTGCACATCACGTACGTCGTCAGGATGAAGCCCGGTGTGCACATCACGTACGTCGTCAGGATGAAGCGCGGCGTGCACATCACGTACGACTTACGTGATGTGCACACCGGGCTTCATCCCATACGTCGCCGATGAAGCCCGGTGTGCACATCACGTACGTCGCCGATGAAGACTGGCGTGCACATCACGGACGTCGTCGGGATGAAGCCCGGTGTGCACATCACGTACGTCATCAGGATGAAGCCCGGTGTGCACATCACGTACGTCATCAGGATGAAGACCGGCGTGCACATCACTTACGTCGTCGGGATGAAGCCCGGTGTGCACATCGCGTACGTCGTCAGGATGAAGCCCGGTGTGCACATCACGTACGTCGCCGATGAAGCCCGGTGTGCACATTGCGTACGTCGCCGATGAAGCCCGGTGTGCACATCGCGTACGTCGTCAGGATGAAGCCCGGTGTGCACATCGCGTACGTCGTCAGGATGAAGCCCGGTGTGCACATCACGTACGTCGCCGATGAAGCCCGGTGTGCACATCACGTACGTCGCCGATGAAGCCCGGTGTGCACATCGCGTACGTCGTCAGGATGAAGCCCGGTGTGCACATCACGTACGTCGCCGGGATGAAGCCCGGTGTGCACATCACGTACGTCGCCGATGAAGCCCGGTGTGCACATCGCGTACGTCGCTGATGAAGCCCGGTGTGCACATCGCGTACGTCGCCGATGAAGCCCGGTGTGCACATCGCGTACGTCGTCAGGATGAAGCCCGGTGTGCACATCGCGTACGTCGCCGATGAAGCCCGGTGTGCACATCACGTACGTCGCCGATGAAGCCCGGTGTGCACATCGCGTACGTCGCCGATGAAGCCCGGTGTGCACATCGCGTACGTCGTCAGGATGAAGCCCGGTGTGCACATCGCGTACGTCGCCGATGAAGACCGGTGTGCAAATCGCGTACGTCGTCGGGATGAAACCCGGTGTGCACATCGCATACGTCGCCGATGAAGACCGGCGTGCACATCACGTACGTCGCCGATGAAGCCCGGTGTGCACATCACGTACGTCGCCGATGAAGCCCGGTGTGCACATCGCGTACGTCGCTGATGAAGCCCGGTGTGCACATCGCGTACGTCGCCGATGAAGCCCGGCGTGCACATCGCGTACGTCGCTGATGAAGACCGGTGTGCACATCGCGTACGTCGCCGATGAAGACCGGTGTGCACATCACGTACGTCGCCGATGAAGACCGGTGTGCACATCGCGAAGGTCGTCGGGATGAAGACCGGTGTGCACATCGCATACGTCGTCGGGATGAAGACCGGAGTGCACATCGCGTACGTCGTCGGGATGAAGACCGGAGTGCACATCACGGACGTCGTCGGGATGAAGCCCGGTGTGCACATCACGTACGTCGCCGATGAAGACCGGAGTGCACATCACGGACGTCGTCGGGATGAAGCCCGGTGTGCACATCACGTACGTCGCCGATGAAGACCGGCGTGCACATCACGGACGTCGTCGGGATGAAGCCCGGTGTGCACATCACGTACGTCGTCAGGATGAAGCCCGGTGTGCACATCACGTACGTCATCAGGATGAAGCCCGGTGTGCACATCACGTACGTCGCTGATGAAGCCCGGTGTGCACATCGCGTACGTCGCTGATGAAGACCGGTGTGCACATCGCGTACGTCGCTGATGAAGACCGGTGTGCACATCGCGTACGTCGCCGATGAAGACCGGTGTGCACATCGCGTACGTCGTCAGGATGAAGCCCGGTGTGCACATCGCGTAAGTCGCTGATGAAGCCCGGTGTGCACATCGCGTACGTCGCCGATGAAGCCCGGTGTGCACATCGCGTACGTCGTCAGGATGAAGCCCGGTGTGCACATCGCGTACGTCGCCGATGAAGCCCGGTGTGCACATCACGTACGTCGCCGATGAAGCCCGGTGTGCACATCGCGTACGTCGCCGATGAAGCCCGGTGTGCACATCGCGTACGTCGTCAGGATGAAGCCCGGTGTGCACATCGCGTACGTCGCCGATGAAGCCCGGTGTGCACATCGCGTACGTCGCCGATGAAGCCCGGTGTGCACATCGCGTACGTCGTCAGGATGAAGCCCGGTGTGCACATCGCGTACGTCGCCGATGAAGACCGGTGTGCAAATCGCGTACGTCGTCGGGATGAAGCCCGGTGTGCACATCGCATACGTCGCCGATGAAGACCGGCGTGCACATCACGTACGTCGCCGATGAAGCCCGGTGTGCACATCACGTACGTCGCCGATGAAGCCCGGTGTGCACATCTCGTACGTCGCCGATGAAGCCCGGTGTGCACATCGCGTACGTCGCTGATGAAGACCGGTGTGCACATCGCGTACGTCGCCGATGAAGCCCGGTGTGCACATCGCGTACGTCGCTGATGAAGCCCGGTGTGCACATCGCGTACGTCGCCGATGAAGCCCGGTGTGCACATCGCGTACGTCGCTGATGAAGACCGGTGTGCACATCGCGTACGTCGCCGATGAAGACCGGTGTGCACATCACGTACGTCGCCGATGAAGACCGGTGTGCACATCGCGAACGTCGTCGGGATGAAGACCGGTGTGCACATCGCATACGTCGTCGGGATGAAGACCGGTGTGCACATCACGGACGTCGTCAGGATGAAGCCCGGTGTGCACATCACGTACGTCGTCGGGATGAAGACCGGAGTGCACATCGCGTACGTCGTCGGGATGAAGACCGGTGTGCACATCACGGACGTCGTCAGGATGAAGCCCGGTGTGCACATCACGTACGTCGCCGATGAAGACCGGCGTGCACATCACTTACGTCGTCGGGATGAAGCCCGGCGTGGACATCCCGTACGTCGTCAGGATGAAGCCCGGTGTGCACATCACGTACGTCGTCAGGATGAAGCCTGGTGTGCACATCACGTACGTCGTCAGGATGAAGCCCGGCGTGCACATCCCGTACTTCGTCAGGATGAAGCCCGGCGTGCACATCACGTACGTCGTCAGGATGAAGCCCGGTGTGCACATCACGTACGTCGTCAGGATGAAGCGCGGCGTGCACATCACGTACGACTTACGTGATGTGCACACCGGGCTTCATCCCATACGTCGCCGATGAAGCCCGGTGTGCACATCACGTACGTCGCCGATGAAGACTGGCGTGCACATCACGGACGTCGTCGGGATGAAGCCCGGTGTGCACATCGCGTACGTCGTCAGGATGAAGCCCGGTGTGCACATCGCGTACGTCGCCGATGAAGCCCGGTGTGCACATCACGTACGTCGTCAGGATGAAGCCCGGTGTGCACATCGCGTACGTCGTCGGGATGAAGCCCGGTGTGCACATCACGTACGTCGCCGATGAAGCCCGGTGTGCACATCGCGTACGTCGTCAGGATGAAGCCCGGTGTGCACATCACGTACGTCGCCGATGAAGCCCGGTGTGCACATCACGTACGTCGTCAGGATGAAGCCCGGTGTGCACATCGCGTACGTCGCCGATGAAGCCCGGTGTGCACATCACGTACGTCGCCGATGAAGCCCGGTGTGCACATCGCGTACGTCGCCGATGAAGCCCGGTGTGCACATCGCGTACGTCGTCAGGATGAAGCCCGGTGTGCACATCGCGTACGTCGCCGATGAAGACCGGTGTGCAAATCGCGTACGTCGTCGGGATGAAGCCCGGTGTGCACATCGCATACGTCGCCGATGAAGACCGGCGTGCACATCACGTACGTCGCCGATGAAGCCCGGTGTGCACATCGCGTACGTCGCTGATGAAGCCCGGTGTGCACATCACGTACGTCGCCGATGAAGCCCGGTGTGCACATCGCGTACGTCGCCGATGAAGACCGGTGTGCACATCACGTACGTCGCCGATGAAGACCGGTGTGCACATCACGTACGTCGTCAGGATGAAGCCCGGCGTGCACATCCCGTACTTCGTCAGGATGAAGCCCGGTGTGCACATCACGTACGACGCTGATGAAGACCGGTGTGCACATCGCGTACGTCGCCGATGAAGACCGGTGTGCACATCACGTACGTCGCCGATGAAGACCGGTGTGCACATCGCGAACGTCGTCGGGATGAAGACCGGTGTGCACATCGCATACGTCGTCGGGATGAAGACCGGAGTGCACATCGCGTACGTCGTCGGGATGAAGACCGGTGTGCACATCACGGACGTCGTCGGGATGAAGCCCGGTGTGCACATCACGTACGTCGCCGATGAAGACCGGCGTGCACATCACTTACGTCGTCGGGATGAAGCCCGGCGTGGACATCCCGTACGTCGTCAGGATGAAGCCCGGTGTGCACATCACGTACGTCGTCAGGATGAAGCCTGGTGTGCACATCACGTACGTCGTCAGGATGAAGCCCGGCGTGCACATCCCGTACTTCGTCAGGATGAAGCCCGGCGTGCACATCACGTACGTCGTCAGGATGAAGCCCGGTGTGCACATCACGTACGTCGTCAGGATGAAGCGCGGCGTGCACATCACGTACGACTTACGTGATGTGCACACCGGGCTTCATCCCATACGTCGCCGATGAAGCCCGGTGTGCACATCACGTACGTCGCCGATGAAGACTGGCGTGCACATCACGGACGTCGTCGGGATGAAGCCCGGTGTGCACATCACGTACGTCATCAGGATGAAGCCCGGTGTGCACATCACGTACGTCATCAGGATGAAGACCGGCGTGCACATCACTTACGTCGTCGGGATGAAGCCCGGTGTGCACATCGCGTACGTCGTCAGGATGAAGCCCGGTGTGCACATCACGTACGTCGCCGATGAAGCCCGGTGTGCACATTGCGTACGTCGCCGATGAAGCCCGGTGTGCACATCGCGTACGTCGTCAGGATGAAGCCCGGTGTGCACATCGCGTACGTCGTCAGGATGAAGCCCGGTGTGCACATCACGTACGTCGCCGATGAAGCCCGGTGTGCACATCACGTACGTCGCCGATGAAGCCCGGTGTGCACATCGCGTACGTCGTCAGGATGAAGCCCGGTGTGCACATCACGTACGTCGCCGGGATGAAGCCCGGTGTGCACATCACGTACGTCGCCGATGAAGCCCGGTGTGCACATCGCGTACGTCGCTGATGAAGCCCGGTGTGCACATCGCGTACGTCGCCGATGAAGCCCGGTGTGCACATCGCGTACGTCGTCAGGATGAAGCCCGGTGTGCACATCGCGTACGTCGACGATGAAGCCCGGTGTGCACATCACGTACGTCGCCGATGAAGCCCGGTGTGCACATCGCGTACGTCGCCGATGAAGCCCGGTGTGCACATCGCGTACGTCGTCAGGATGAAGCCCGGTGTGCACATCGCGTACGTCGCCGATGAAGACCGGTGTGCAAATCGCGTACGTCGTCGGGATGAAACCCGGTGTGCACATCGCATACGTCGCCGATGAAGACCGGCGTGCACATCACGTACGTCGCCGATGAAGCCCGGTGTGCACATCACGTACGTCGCCGATGAAGCCCGGTGTGCACATCGCGTACGTCGCTGATGAAGCCCGGTGTGCACATCGCGTACGTCGCCGATGAAGCCCGGCGTGCACATCGCGTACGTCGCTGATGAAGACCGGTGTGCACATCGCGTACGTCGCCGATGAAGACCGGTGTGCACATCACGTACGTCGCCGATGAAGACCGGTGTGCACATCGCGAAGGTCGTCGGGATGAAGACCGGTGTGCACATCGCATACGTCGTCGGGATGAAGACCGGAGTGCACATCGCGTACGTCGTCGGGATGAAGACCGGAGTGCACATCACGGACGTCGTCGGGATGAAGCCCGGTGTGCACATCACGTACGTCGCCGATGAAGACCGGAGTGCACATCACGGACGTCGTCGGGATGAAGCCCGGTGTGCACATCACGTACGTCGCCGATGAAGACCGGCGTGCACATCACGGACGTCGTCGGGATGAAGCCCGGTGTGCACATCACGTACGTCGTCAGGATGAAGCCCGGTGTGCACATCACGTACGTCATCAGGATGAAGCCCGGTGTGCACATCACGTACGTCGTCAGGATGAAGCCCGGTGTGCACATCACGTACGTCGTCAGGATGAAGCCCGGCGTGCACATCACTTACGTCGTCGGGATGAAGCCCGGTGTGCACATCACATACGTCGCCGGGATGAAGCCCGGTGTGCACATCACGTACGTCGTCAGGATGAAGCCCGGCGTGCACATCACGTACGTCGCCGGGATGAAGCCCGGCGTGCACATCGCGTACGTCGTCAGGATGAAGCCCGGCGTGCACATCACGTACGTCGCCGATGAAGACCGGCGTGCACATCACGTACGTCGTCAGGATGAAGCCCGGTGTGCACATCACGTACGTCGTCAGGATGAAGCCCGGCGTGCACATCACGTACTTCGTCAGGATGAAGCCCGGCGTGCACATCACGTACGTCGTCAGGATGAAGCCCGGTGTGCACATCACGTACGTCGTCAGGATGAAGCGCGGCGTGCACATCACGTACGACTTACGTGATGTGCACGCCGGTCTTCATCCCATACGTCGCCGATGAAGCCCGGTGTGCACATCACGTACGTCGCCGATGAAGACTGGCGTGCACATCACGGACGTCGTCGGGATGAAGCCCGGTGTGCACATCACGTACGTCGTCAGGATGAAGCCCGACGTGCACATCACGTACGTCGCCGGGATGAAGCACGGCGTGCACATCGCGTACGTCGCCGATGAAGCCCGGTGTGCACATCCCGTACGTCGCCGATGAAGACCGGTGTGCACATCACGTACGTCGTCAGGATGAAGCCCGGTGTGCACATCACGGACGTCGTCGGGATGAAGCCCGGTGTGCACATCACGTACGTCGCCGATGAAGACCGGCGTGCACATCACGTACGTCGTCGGGATGAAGCCCGGCGTGGACATCCCGTACGTCGTCAGGATGAAGCCCGGTGTGCACATCGCGTACGTCGTCAGGATGAAGCCCGGTGTGCACATCACGTACGTCGTCAGGATGAAGCCCGGCGTGCACATCACGTACGTCGTCGGGATGAAGCCCGGCGTGGACATCCCGTACGTCGTCAGGATGAAGCCCGGTGTGCACATCACGTACGTCGTCAGGATGAAGCCCGGTGTGCACATCACGTACATCGCCGATGAAGCCCGGTGTGCACATCACGTACGTCGTCAGGATGAAGCCCGGCGTGCACATCCCGTACTTCGTCAGGATGAAGCCCGGCGTGCACATCACGTACGTCGTCAGGATGAAGCCCGGCGTGCACATCACGTACGTCGTCAGGATGAAGCCCGGCGTGCACATCACGTACGTCGTCAGGATGAAGCCCGGCGTGCACATCCCGTACTTCGTCAGGATGAAGCCCGGCGTGCACATCACGTACGTCGCCGATGAAGACCGGCGTGCACATCACTTACGTCGTCGGGATGAAGCCCGGCGTGGACATCCCGTACGTCGTCAGGATGAAGCCCGACGTGCACATCACGTACGTCGCCGGGATGAAGCCCGGCGTGCACATCGCGTACGTCGTCGGGATGAAGACCGGCGTGCACATACCGTACGTCGCCGATGAAGCCCGGTGTGCACATCCCGTACGTCGCCGATGAAGACCGGTGTGCACATCACGTACGTCGTCAGGATGAAGCCCGGTGTGCACATCACGGACGTCGTCAGGATGAAGCCCGGTGTGCACATCACGGACGTCGTCGGGATGAAGCCCGGTGTGCACATCACGTACGTCGTCAGGATGAAGCCCGGTGTGCACATCACGGACGTCGTCGGGATGAAGCCCGGTGTGCACATCACGTACGTCGCCGATGAAGACCGGCGTGCACATCACGTACGTCGTCGGGATGAAGCCCGGCGTGGACATCCCGTACGTCGTCAGGATGAAGCCCGGTGTGCACATCGCGTACGTCGTCAGGATGAAGCCCGGTGTGCACATCACGTACGTCGTCAGGATGAAGCCCGGCGTGCACATCACGTACGTCGTCGGGATGAAGCCCGGCGTGGACATCCCGTACGTCGTCAGGATGAAGCCCGGTGTGCACATCACGTACGTCGTCAGGATGAAGCCCGGTGTGCACATCACGTACATCGCCGATGAAGCCCGGTGTGCACATCACGTACGTCGTCAGGATGAAGCCCGGCGTGCACATCCCGTACTTCGTCAGGATGAAGCCCGGCGTGCACATCACGTACGTCGTCAGGATGAAGCCCGGCGTGCACATCACGTACGTCGTCAGGATGAAGCCCGGCGTGCACATCACGTACGTCGTCAGGATGAAGCCCGGTGTGCACATCCCGTACTTCGTCAGGATGAAGCCCGGCGTGCACATCACGTACGTCGTCAGGATGAAGCCCGGCGTGCACATCCCGTACTTCGTCAGGATGATGCCCGGCGTGCACATCACGTACGTCGTCAGGATGAAGCCCGGCGTGCACATCACGTACGTCGTCAGGATGAAGCCCGACGTGCACATCACGTACGTCGTCAGGATGAAGCCCGGCGTGCACATCCCGTACTTCGTCAGGATGAAGCCCGGCGTGCACATCACGTACGTCGTCAGGATGAAGCGCGGCGTGCACATCACGTACGACTTACGTGATGTGCACACCGGGCTGCGTCCCGACGACGTACGTGATGTGCACGCCGGTCTTCATCCCATACGTCGCCGATGAAGCCCGGTGTGCACATCTCGTACGTTGCCGATGAAGACTGGCGTGCACATCACGGACGTCGTCGGGATGAAGCCCGGTGTGCACATCACGTACGTCGTCAGGATGAAGCCCGGTGTGCACATCACGTACGTCATCAGGATGAAGCCCGGTGTGCACATCACTTACGTCGTCGGGATGAAGCCCGGTGTGCACATCACATACGTCGCCGGGATGAAGCCCGGTGTGCACATCACATACGTCGCCGGGATGAAGCCCGGTGTGCACATCGCGTACGTCGTCGGGATGAAGACCGGCGTGCACATACCGTACGTCGCCGATGAAGACCGGTGTGCACATCACGTACGTCGTCAGGATGAAGCCCGGTGTGCACATCACGTACGTCGCCGATGAAGACCGGTGTGCACATCACGTACGTCGTCAGGATGAAGCCCGGTGTGCACATCACGTACGTCGCCGATGAAGACCGGTGTGCACATCACGTACGTCGTCAGGATGAAGCCCGGTGTGCACATCACGTACGTCGTCAGGATGAAGCCCGGTGTGCACATCACGTACGTCGTCAGGATGAAGCCCGGTGTGCACATCCCGTACGTCGCCGATGAAGACCGGTGTGCACATCACGTACTTCGTCAGGATGAAGCCCGGTGTGCACATCACGTACGTCGTCAGGATGAAGCCCGGTGTGCACATCACGTACGTCGCCGATGAAGCCCGGTGTGCACATCCCGTACGTCGCCGATGAAGACCGGTGTGCACATCACGTACGTCGTCAGGATGAAGCCCGGTGTGCACATCACGTACGTCGCCGGGATGAAGCCCGGCGTGGACATCCCGTACGTCGTCAGGATGAAGCCCGGTGTGCACATCACGTACGTCGTCAGGATGAAGCCCGGTGTGCACATCACGTACGTCGTCAGGATGAAGCCCGGCGTGCACATCCCGTACTTCGTCAGGATGAAGCCCGGCGTGCACATCACGTACGTCGTCAGGATGAAGCCCGGTGTGCACATCACGCACGTCGCCGGGATGAAGCCCGGCGTGCACATCACGTACGTCGTCAGGATGAAGCGCGGCGTGCACATCACGTACGACTTACGTGATGTGCACACCGGGCTGCGTACCGACGACGTACGTGATGTGCACGCCGGTCTTCATCCCATACGTCGCCGATGAAGCCCGGTGTGCACATCACGGACGTCGTCGGGATGAAGCCCGGTGTGCACATCACGTACGTCGCCGGGATGAAGACCGGCGTGCACATCACTTACGTCGTCGGGATGAAGCCCGGCGTGGACATCCCGTACGTCGTCAGGATGAAGCCCGGTGTGCACATCACGTACGTCGTCAGGATGAAGCCCGGTGTGCACATCACGTACGTCGTCAGGATGAAGCCCGGCGTGCACATCCCGTACTTCGTCAGGATGAAGCCCGGCGTGCACATCACGTACGTCGTCAGGATGAAGCCCGGTGTGGACATCCCGTACGTCGTCAGGATGAAGCCCGGTGTGCACATCACGTACGTCGTCAGGATGAAGCCCGGCGTGCACATCCTGTACTTCGTCAGGATGAAGCCCGGCGTGCACATCACGTACGTCGTCAGGATGAAGCCCGGTGTGCACATCACGTACGTCGCCGATGAAGACCGGCGTGCACATCACTTACGTCGTCGGGATGAAGCCCGGCGTGCACATCACGTACGTCGTCAGGATGAAGTCCGGCGTGCACATCACGTACGTCGCCGATGAAGACCGGCGTGCACATCACTTACGTCGTCGGGATGAAGCCCGGCGTGCACATCACGTACGTCGTCAGGATGAAGTCCGGCGTGCACATCACGTACGTCGCCGATGAAGACCGGTGTGCACATCACGTACGTCGCCGATGAAGACCGGTGTGCACATCACGTACGTCGCCGATGAAGCCCGGTGTGCACATCACGTACGTCGTCGGGATGAAGCCCGGTGTTCACATCGCGTACGTCGTGAAAATGAAGCCCGGTGTGCACATCACGTACGTCGTCAGGATGAAGCCCGGCGTGCACATCACGTACGTCGTGAAAATGAAGCCCGGTGTGCACATCACGTACGTCGTCGGGATGAAGCCCGGCGTGCACATCACGTACGTCGTGAAAATGAAGCCCGGTGTGCACATCACGTACGTCGTGAAAATGAAGCCCGGTGTGCACATCACGTACGTCGTGAAAATGAAGCCCGGTGTGCACATCACGTACGTCGTCAGGATGAAGCCCGGTGTGCACATCCCGTACATCGTCAGGATGAAGTTTTGAAAGGCACCAGACAACAAGCACCAGACAACGGCAATGAAGTAGGCGACGACGGTCCATGCGCAAGCAACCGAGTAGAGAAAGCCCCGGACGGAGGAATCCACTCTGCTCCGACCAAAAGAGAGAGCCCTGGGCGGAGGATTGGAAAGGCCACACCTCCAACCACCCAGCTATAAAAAGCCATTCTACTCTGTGCCCCGTCACTTCTTCAAACCTTCTGAAAGAAACTCATCAACTCCCAGCGGGTCCATGGAGTTTCGTCGCCGTCGGCTGCAACTGGAGCTTCGTCGCCGTCGCCTGCACATGGAGCTTCGTCGATGTCGCATAGAGCTTCGTCGCCGTCACATAGAGCTTCGTCGCCGTCGCCTGCACATGGAGCTTCGTCGCTGTGGCATAGTGCTTCGACGCCGTCGCCTGCACATGGAGCTTCGCCTGCACATGGAGCTTTGTCGCCTGCGGGCGGCAATTTGCCTGTGCATGGAGCATCGCCTGCTTGTGGAGCGTAGCCTGCGGGTGGCCCCAACACAGCGTGTCATGCTGATGTGGCCCGGCGTGCGGTTTGAGTGTGTCGTGCCGATGGAGCCCGGTGTGTGGATGGAGCCAACGCAACGTGTCATGCTGATGCAGCCCGGCGTGCACATCACGTACGTCGTGTGGATGGAGCCCGGCCTACAGATGGAACATGGCATGCTGATGCAGCCCGGCGTGCGGTTTGAGTGCGTCCTGCGGATGGAGCCCGGCGTGCACATCCCGTACGTCGTGTGGATGGAGCCCGGCCCACAGATGCAGCCCGGCGTGCGGTTCGAGTGCGTCGTGCGGATGGAGCCCGGCGTGCACATCCCGTACGTCGTGTGGATGGAGCCCGGCCTACAGATGGAACATGGCATGCTGATGCAGCCCGGCGTGCGGTTCGAGTCCGTCGTGCGGATGGAGCCCGGCGTGCACATCACGTACGTCGTGTGGATGGAGCCCGGCCCACAGATGGAACATGGCATGCTGATGCAGCAATGGTTCAATTGATGAGCCTTTACTGCCTCTGCAAACCACGACAGCATCTACTGCCTCTCCTACACCAGCCTTGATTAGGACAGCTCCTATCCTAGCTCCAATGGCAGCAGCCTCAACCACGATGACTTCTGCTGCCTCTACATCAGCAGTATCGACGTGCATTAAGAATGTTGTCTTTTTTTATCAATAACCAATGTTATGTTAATAAAGTTTCCACACCCAGTCTGATGTGTTGCTTTTTCTTTTATGCTTAAGGCTACATAGTGTGAGTATTTGACACTGAACAAAAATGCAAACATCCTTAACGTACGACGTCAGGATGAAGACCGGTGTGCACATCACGTACGTCGTCGGGATGAAGCCCGGTGTGCACATCATGGACGTCGTCGGGATGAAGCCCGGTGTGCACATCCCGTACGTCGCCGATGAAGACCGGAGTGCACATCACGTACGTCGTCGGGATGAAGCCCGGTGTGCACATCACGTCCGTCGTCAGGATGAAGCCCGGTGTGCACATCACGTACATCGTCAGGATGAAGCCCGGTGTGCACATCCCGTACGTCGTCAGGATGAAGCCCGGTGTGCACATCACGTACGTCGTCAGGATGAAGCCCGGTGTGCACATCACGTACGTCGTCAGGATGAAGCCCGGTGTGCACATCCCGTACGTCGTGACGATGAAGCCCGGCGTGCACATCACGTCCGTCGTCAGGATGAAGCCCGGTGTGCACATCCCGTACGTCGTCAGGATGAAGCCCGGTGTGCACATCACGTACGTCGTCAGGATGAAGCCCGGTGTGCACATCACGTACGTCGCCGATGAAGCCCGGTGTGCACATCGCGTACGTCGCTGATGAAGCCCGGTGTGCACATCGCGTACGTCGTCAGGATGAAGCCCGGTGTGCACATCACGTACGTCGCCGATGAAGCCCGGTGTGCACATCCCGTACGTCGTCAGGATGAAGCCCGGTGTTCACATCGCGTACGTCGTCAGGATGAAGCCCGACGTGCACATCACGTACGTCGCCGATGAAGCCCGGTGTGCACATCCCGTACGTCATCAGGATGAAGCCCGGTGTGCACATCACGTACGTCGTCAGGATGAAGCCCGGCGTGCACATCCCGTACTTCGTCAGGATGAAGCGCGGCGTGCACATCACGTACGACTTACGTGATGTGCACACCGGGCTGCGTCCCGACGACGTACGTGATGTGCACGCCGGTCTTCATCCCATACGTCGCCGATGAAGCCCGGTGTGCACATCACGTACGTCGCCGATGAAGACTGGCGTGCACATCACGTACGTCGTCAGGATGAAGCCCGGTGTGCACATCACGTACGTCGTCAGGATGAAGCCCGGTGTGCACATCACGTACGTCATCAGGATGAAGACCGGCGTGCACATCACTTACGTCGCCGGGATGAAGCCCGGTGTGCACATCACGTACGTCATCAGGATGAAGACCGGTGTGCACATCCCGTACGTCGCCGGGATGAAGCCCGGTGTGCACATCGCGTACGTCGCCGGGATGAAGCCCGGTGTGCACATCACGTACGTCGTCAGGATGAAGCCCGGTGTGCACATCGCTTACGTCGTCGGGATGAAGCCCGGTGTGCACATCACATACGTCGCCGATGAAGCCCGGTGTGCACATCACTTACGTCGTCGGGATGAAGCCCGGTGTGCACATCGCGTACGTCGCCGATGAAGCCCGGTGTGCACATAGCGTACGTCGTCGGGATGAAGCCCGGTGTGCACATCACGTACGTCGCCGATGAAGCCCGGTGTGCACATCGCGTACGTCGCCGGGATGAAGCCCGGTGTGCACATCACGTACGTCGTCAGGATGAAGCCCGGTGTGCACATCACGTACGTCGCCGGGATGAAGCCCGGTGTGCACATCACGTACGTCGCCGATGAAGCCCGGTGTGCACATCACGTACGTCGCCGATGAAGCCCGGTGTGCACATCGCGTACGTCGTCAGGATGAAGCCCGGTGTGCACATCACGTACGTCGCCGATGAAGCCCGGTGTGCACATCGCGTACGTCGCTGATGAAGCCCGGTGTGCACATCGCGTACGTCGTCAGGATGAAGCCCGGTGTGCACATCACGTACGTCGCCGATGAAGCCCGGTGTGCACATCCCGTACGTCGTCAGGATGAAGCCCGGTGTTCACATCGCGTACGTCGTCAGGATGAAGCCCGGTGTTCACATCGCGTACGTCGCCGATGAAGCCCGGTGTGCACATCGCGTACGTCGTCAGGATGAAGCCCGGTGTGCACATCGCGTACGTCGCCGATGAAGACCGGCGTGCACATCACTTACGTCGCCGATGAAGCCCGGTGTGCACATCGCATACGTCGTCGGGATGAAGCCCGGTGTGCACATCGCGTACGTCGCTGATGAAGCCCGGCGTGCACATCACGTACGTCGCCGATGAAGCCCGGTGTGCACATCACGTACGTCGCCGATGAAGCCCGGTGTGCACATCGCGTACGTCGCCGATGAAGCCCGGTGTGCACATCGCGTACGTCGCTGATGAAGCCCGGTGTGCACATCACGTACGTCGCCGATGAAGCCCGGTGTGCACATCGCGTACGTCGCCGATGAAGACCGGCGTGCACATCACTTACGTCGCCGATGAAGCCCGGTGTGCACATCGCGTACGTCGTCAGGATGAAGCCCGGTGTGCACATCACGTACGTCGCCGATGAAGCCCGGTGTGCACATCGCGTACGTCGCTGATGAAGCCCGGTGTGCACATCGCGTACGTCGTCAGGATGAAGCCCGGTGTGCACATCACGTACGTCGCCGATGAAGCCCGGTGTGCACATCCCGTACGTCGTCAGGATGAAGCCCGGTGTTCACATCGCGTACGTCGTCAGGATGAAGCCCGGTGTTCACATCGCGTACGTCGCCGATGAAGCCCGGTGTGCACATCGCGTACGTCGTCAGGATGAAGCCCGGTGTGCACATCGCGTACGTCGCCGATGAAGACCGGCGTGCACATCACTTACGTCGCCGATGAAGCCCGGTGTGCACATCGCATACGTCGTCGGGATGAAGCCCGGTGTGCACATCGCGTACGTCGCTGATGAAGCCCGGCGTGCACATCACGTACGTCGCCGATGAAGCCCGGTGTGCACATCACGTACGTCGCCGATGAAGCCCGGTGTGCACATCGCGTACGTCGCCGATGAAGCCCGGTGTGCACATCGCGTACGTCGCTGATGAAGCCCGGTGTGCACATCACGTACGTCGCCGATGAAGCCCGGTGTGCACATCGCGTACGTCGCCGATGAAGACCGGCGTGCACATCACTTACGTCGCCGATGAAGCCCGGTGTGCACATCGCATACGTCGTCGGGATGAAGCCCGGTGTGCACATCGCGTACGTCGCTGATGAAGACCGGCGTGCACATCACGTACGTCGCCGATGAAGCCCGGTGTGCACATCGCGTACGTCGCCGATGAAGACCGGTGTGCACATCGCGTACGTCGCTGATGAAGACCGGTGTGCACATCGCGTACGTCGCCGATGAAGACCGGTGTGCACATCACGTACGTCGCCGATGAAGACCGGTGTGCACATCACGTACGTCGCCGATGAAGACCGGCGTGCACATCACTTACGTCGTCGGGATGAAGCCCGGCGTGCACATCACGTACGTCGTCAGGATGAAGCCCGGTGTGCACATCACGTACGTCGTCAGGATGAAGCCCGGTGTGCACATCACGTACGTCGTCAGGATGAAGCCCGGCGTGCACATCCCGTACTTCGTCAGGATGAAGCCCGGCGTGCACATCACGTACGTCGTCAGGATGAAGCCCGGTGTGCACATCACGTACGTCGTCAGGATGAAGCGCGGCGTGCACATCACGTACGACTTACGTGATGTGCACACCGGGCTGCGTCCCGACGACGTACGTGATGTGCACGCCGGTCTTCATCCCATACGTCGCCGATGAAGCCCGGTGTGCACATCACGTACGTCGCCGATGAAGACTGGCGTGCACATCACGGACGTCGTCGGGATGAAGCCCGGTGTGCACATCACGTACGTCGCCGATGAAGCCCGGTGTGCACATCACGTACGTCGTCAGGATGAAGCCCGGTGTGCACATCACGTACGTCATCAGGATGAAGCCCGGTGTGCACATCACGTACGTCATCAGGATGAAGACCGGCGTGCACATCACTTACGTCGTCGGGATGAAGCCCGGTGTGCACATCGCGTACGTCGCCGATGAAGCCCGGTGTGCACATAGCGTACGTCGTCGGGATGAAGCCCGGTGTGCACATCACGTACGTCGTCAGGATGAAGCCCGGTGTGCACATCGCGTACGTCGCCGGGATGAAGCCCGGTGTGCACATCACGTACGTCGCCGATGAAGCCCGGTGTGCACATCACGTACGTCGCCGATGAAGCCCGGTGTGCACATCACGTACGACTTACGTGATGTGCACACCGGGCTGCGTCCCGACGACGTACGTGATGTGCACGCCGGTCTTCATCCCATACGTCGCCGATGAAGCCCGGTGTGCACATCACGTACGTCGCCGATGAAGACTGGCGTGCACATCACGGACGTCGTCGGGATGAAGCCCGGTGTGCACATCACGTACGTCGTCAGGATGAAGCCCGGTGTGCACATCACGTACGTCATCAGGATGAAGCCCGGTGTGCACATCACGTACGTCATCAGGATGAAGACCGGCGTGCACATCACTTACGTCGTCGGGATGAAGCCCGGTGTGCACATCACGTACGTCGTCAGGATGAAGCCCGGTGTGCACATCGCGTACGTCGCCGATGAAGCCCGGTGTGCACATAGCGTACGTCGTCGGGATGAAGCCCGGTGTGCACATCACGTACGTCGTCAGGATGAAGCCCGGTGTGCACATCGCGTACGTCGCCGGGATGAAGCCCGGTGTGCACATCACGTACGTCGCCGATGAAGCCCGGTGTGCACATCACGTACGTCGCCGATGAAGCCCGGTGTGCACATAGCGTACGTCGTCGGGATGAAGCCCGGTGTGCACATCACGTACGTCGCCGATGAAGCCCGGTGTGCACATCGCGTACGTCGTCAGGATGAAGCCCGGTGTGCACATCGCGTACGTCGTCAGGATGAAGCCCGGTGTGCACATCACGTACGTCGCCGGGATGAAGCCCGATGTGCACATCACGTACGTCGCCGATGAAGCCCGGTGTGCACATCACGTACGTCGCCGATGAAGCCCGGTGTGCACATCGCGTACGTCGTCAGGATGAAGCCCGGTGTGCACATCACGTACGTCGCCGGGATGAAGCCCGGTGTGCACATCACGTACGTCGCCGATGAAGCCCGGTGTGCACATTGCGTACGTCGCCGATGAAGCCCGGTGTGCACATCGCGTACGTCGTCAGGATGAAGCCCGGTGTGCACATCACGTACGTCGCCGATGAAGCCCGGTGTGCACATCACGTACGTCGTCAGGATGAAGCCCGGTGTGCACATCACGTACGTCGCCGATGAAGCCCGGTGTGCACATCGCGTACGTCGTCAGGATGAAGCCCGGTGTGCACATCACGTACGTCGCCGGGATGAAGCCCGGTGTGCACATCACGTACGTCGCCGATGAAGACTGGCGTGCACATCACGGACGTCGTCGGGATGAAGCCCGGTGTGCACATCACGTACGTCGCCGATGAAGCCCGGTGTGCACATCGCGTACGTCGTCAGGATGAAGCCCGGTGTGCACATCACGTACGTCGCCGATGAAGCCCGGTGTGCACATCACGTACGTCGCCGATGAAGCCCGGTGTGCACATCACGTACGTCGTCAGGATGAAGCCCGGTGTGCACATCACGTACGTCGCCGGGATGAAGCCCGGTGTGCACATCACGTACGTCGCCGATGAAGCCCGGTGTGCACATCGCGTACGTCGCTGATGAAGCCCGGTGTGCACATCCCGTACGTCGTCAGGATGAAGCCCGGTGTTCACATCGCGTACGTCGTCAGGATGAAGCCCGGTGTGCACATCGCGTACGTCGCCGATGAAGCCCGGTGTGCACATCGCGTACGTCGTCAGGATGAAGCCCGGTGTGCACATCGCGTACGTCGCCGATGAAGACCGGCGTGCACATCACTTACGTCGCCGATGAAGCCCGGTGTGCACATCGCATACGTCGTCGGGATGAAGCCCGGTGTGCACATCGCGTACGTCGCTGATGAAGCCCGGTGTGCACATCACGTACGTCGCCGATGAAGCCCGGTGTGCACATCGCGTACGTCGCTGATGAAGACCGGCGTGCACATCACGTACGTCGCCGATGAAGCCCGGTGTGCACATCACGTACGTCGCCGATGAAGCCCGGTGTGCACATCGCGTACGTCGCTGATGAAGCCCGGTGTGCACATCGCGTACGTCGCCGATGAAGACCGGTGTGCACATCGCGTACGTCGCTGATGAAGACCGGTGTGCACATCGCGTACGTCGCCGATGAAGACCGGTGTGCACATCACGTACGTCGCCGATGAAGACCGGTGTGCACATCACGTACGTCGCCGATGAAGACCGGTGTGCACATCACGTACGTCGCCGATGAAGACCGGCGTGCACATCACTTACGTCGTCGGGATGAAGCCCGGCGTGGACATCCCGTACGTCGTCAGGATGAAGCCCGGTGTGCACATCACGTACGTCGTCAGGATGAAGCCCGGTGTGCACATCACGTACGTCGTCAGGATGAAGCCCGGCGTGCACATCCCGTACTTCGTCAGGATGAAGCCCGGCGTGCACATCACGTACGTCGTCAGGATGAAGCCCGGTGTGCACATCACGTACGTCGTCAGGATGAAGCGCGGCGTGCACATCACGTACGACTTACGTGATGTGCACACCGGGCTGCGTCCCGACGACGTACGTGATGTGCACGCCGGTCTTCATCCCATACGTCGCCGATGAAGCCCGGTGTGCACATCACGTACGTCGCCGATGAAGACTGGCGTGCACATCACGTACGTCGTCAGGATGAAGCCCGGTGTGCACATCGCGTACGTCGCCGGGATGAAGCCCGGTGTGCACATCACGTACGTCGCCGATGAAGCCCGGTGTGCACATAGCGTACGTCGTCGGGATGAAGCCCGGTGTGCACATCACGTACGTCGCCGATGAAGCCCGGTGTGCACATAGCGTACGTCGTCGGGATGAAGCCCGGTGTGCACATCACGTACGTCGCCGATGAAGCCCGGTGTGCACATCGCGTACGTCATCAGGATGAAGCGCGGTGTGCACATCACGTACGTCATCAGGATGAAGACCGGCGTGCACATCACTTACGTCGTCGGGATGAAGCCCGGTGTGCACATCACGTACGTCGTCAGGATGAAGCCTGGTGTGCACATCGCGTACGTCGCCGATGAAGCCCGGTGTGCACATAGCGTACGTCGTCGGGATGAAGCCCGGTGTGCACATCACTTACGTCGTCAGGATGAAGCCCGGTGTGCACATCACGTACGTCGCCGGGATGAAGCCCGGTGTGCACATCACGTACGTCGCCGATGAAGCCCGGTGTGCACATCACGTACGTCGCCGATGAAGCCCGGTGTGCACATCGCGTACGTCGCCGGGATGAAGCCCGGTGTGCACATAGCGTACGTCGTCGGGATGAAGCCCGGTGTGCACATCACGTACGTCGCCGATGAAGCCCGGTGTGCACATCGCGTACGTCGTCAGGATGAAGCCCGGTGTGCACATCGCGTACGTCGTCAGGATGAAGCCCGGTGTGCACATCACGTACGTCGCCGGGATGAAGCCCGGTGTGCACATCGCGTACGTCGTCAGGATGAAGCCCGGTGTGCACATAGCGTACGTCGTCGGGATGAAGCCCGGTGTGCACATCACGTACGTCGTCAGGATGAAGCCCGGTGTGCACATCACGTACGTCGCCGATGAAGCCCGGTGTGCACATAGCGTACGTCGTCGGGATGAAGCCCGGTGTGCACATCACGTACGTCGCCGATGAAGCCCGGTGTGCACATCGCGTACGTCGTCAGGATGAAGCCCGGTGTGCACATCGCGTACGTCGTCAGGATGAAGCCCGGTGTGCACATCACGTACGTCGCCGGGATGAAGCCCGGTGTGCACATCACGTACGTCGCCGATGAAGCCCGGTGTGCACATCACGTACGTCGCCGATGAAGCCCGGTGTGCACATCGCGTACGTCGTCAGGATGAAGCCCGGTGTGCACATCGCGTACGTCGTCAGGATGAAGCCCGGTGTGCACATCACGTACGTCGCCGGGATGAAGCCCGGTGTGCACATCACGTACGTCGCCGATGAAGCCCGGTGTGCACATTGCGTACGTCGCCGATGAAGCCCGGTGTGCACATCGCGTACGTCGTCAGGATGAAGCCCGGTGTGCACATCACGTACGTCGCCGATGAAGCCCGGTGTGCACATCACGTACGTCGTCAGGATGAAGCCCGGTGTGCACATCACGTACGTCGCCGATGAAGCCCGGTGTGCACATCGCGTACGTCGTCAGGATGAAGCCCGGTGTGCACATCACGTACGTCGCCGATGAAGACTGGCGTGCACATCACGGACGTCGTCGGGATGAAGCCCGGTGTGCACATCACGTACGTCGTCAGGATGAAGCCCGGTGTGCACATCACGTACGTCATCAGGATGAAGCCCGGTGTGCACATCACGTACGTCATCAGGATGAAGACCGGCGTGCACATCACTTACGTCGTCGGGATGAAGCCCGGTGTGCACATCACATACGTCGCCGGGATGAAGCCCGGTGTGCACATCACGTACGTCGTCAGGATGAAGCCCGGCGTGCACATCACGTACGTCGTCAGGATGAAGCCCGGCGTGCACATCACGTACGTCGTCAGGATGAAGCCCGGTGTGCACATCACGTACGTCGTCAGGATGAAGCGCGGCGTGCACATCACGTACGACTTACGTGATGTGCACACCGGGCTGCGTCCCGACGACGTACGTGATGTGCACGCCGGTCTTCATCCCATACGTCGCCGATGAAGCCCGGTGTGCACATCACGTACGTCGCCGATGAAGACTGGCGTGCACATCACGGACGTCGTCGGGATGAAGCCCGGTGTGCACATCACGTACGTCGTCAGGATGAAGCCCGGTGTGCACATCACGTACGTCATCAGGATGAAGCCCGGTGTGCACATCACGTACGTCGTCAGGATGAAGCCCGGTGTGCACATCACGTACGTCATCAGGATGAAGCCCGGTGTGCACATCACGTACGTCATCAGGATGAAGACCGGCGTGCACATCACGTACGTCGCCGATGAAGCCCGGTGTGCACATCACATACGTCGCCGGGATGAAGCCCGACGTGCACATCGCGTACGTCGTCGGGATGAAGACCGGCGTGCACATACCGTACGTCGCCGATGAAGCCCGGTGTGCACATCCCGTACGTCGTCGGGATGAAGCCCGGTGTGCACATCACGTACGTCGCCGGGATGAAGACCGGCGTGCACATCACTTACGTCGTCGGGATGAAGCCCGGCGTGGACATCCCGTACGTCGCCGATGAAGCCCGGTGTGCACATCTCGTACGTCGCCGATGAAGACTGGCGTGCACATCACGGACGTCGTCGGGATGAAGCCCGGTGTGCACATCACGTACGTCGTCAGGATGAAGCCCGGTGTGCACATCACGTACGTCGTCAGGATGAAGCCCGGTGTGCACATCACGTACGTCGCCGATGAAGACCGGCGTGCACATCACTTACGTCGTCGGGATGAAGCCCGGCGTGGACATCACGTACGTCGTCAGGATGAAGCCCGGTGTGCACATCACGTACGTCGTCAGGATGAAGCCCGGCGTGCACATCACGTACGTCGTCAGGATGAAGCCCGGCGTGGACATCCCGTACGTCGTCAGGATGAAGCCCGGTGTGCACATCACGTACGTCGTCAGGATGAAGCCCGGCGTGCACATCACGTACGTCGTCAGGATGAAGCCCGGTGTGCACATCACGCACGTCGCCGGGATGAAGCCCGGCGTGCACATCACGTACGTCGTCAGGATGAAGCGCGGCGTGCACATCACGTACGACTTACGTGATGTGCACGCCGGTCTTCATCCCATACGTCGCCGATGAAGCCCGGTGTGCACATCACGGACGTCGTCGGGATGAAGCCCGGTGTGCACATCACGTACGTCGCCGGGATGAAGACCGGCGTGCACATCACTTACGTCGTCGGGATGAAGCCCGGCGTGGACATCCCGTACGTCGTCAGGATGAAGCCCGGTGTGGACATCCCGTACGTCGTCGGGATGAAGCCCGGTGTGCACATCACGTACGTCGTCAGGATGAAGCCCGGCGTGCACATCCCGTACTTCGTCAGGATGAAGCCCGGCGTGCACATCACGTACGTCGTCAGGATGAAGCCCGGTGTGGACATCCCGTACGTCGTCAGGATGAAGCCCGGTGTGCACATCACGTACGTCGTCAGGATGAAGCCCGGCGTGCACATCCCGTACTTCGTCAGGATGAAGCCCGGCGTGCACATCACGTACGTCGTCAGGATGAAGCCCGGTGTGCACATCACGTACGTCGCCGATGAAGCCCGGTGTGCACATCACGTACGTCGTCAGGATGAAGCCCGGCGTGCACATCACGTACGTCGCCGATGAAGACCGGCGTGCACATCACTTACGTCGTCGGGATGAAGCCCGGCGTGCACATCACGTACGTCGTCAGGATGAAGTCCGGCGTGCACATCACGTACGTCGCCGATGAAGACCGGTGTGCACATCACGTACGTCGCCGATGAAGACCGGTGTGCACATCACGTACGTCGCCGATGAAGCCCGGTGTGCACATCACGTACGTCGTCGGGATGAAGCCCGGTGTTCACATCGCGTACGTCGTGAAAATGAAGCCCGGTGTGCACATCACGTACGTCGTCAGGATGAAGCCCGGCGTGGACATCCCGTACGTCGTCAGGATGAAGCCCGGTGTGCACATCACGTACGTCGTCAGGATGAAGCCCGGCGTGCACATCACGTACGTCGTCAGGATGAAGCCCGGTGTGCACATCACGTACGTCGCCGGGATGAAGACCGGCGTGCACATCACTTACGTCGTCGGGATGAAGCCCGGCGTGGACATCCCGTACGTCGCCGATGAAGCCCGGTGTGCACATCTCGTACGTCGCCGATGAAGACTGGCGTGCACATCACGGACGTCGTCGGGATGAAGCCCGGTGTGCACATCACGTACGTCGTCAGGATGAAGCCCGGTGTGCACATCACGTACGTCGTCAGGATGAAGCCCGGTGTGCACATCACGTACGTCGCCGATGAAGACCGGCGTGCACATCACTTACGTCGTCGGGATGAAGCCCGGCGTGGACATCACGTACGTCGTCAGGATGAAGCCCGGTGTGCACATCACGTACGTCGTCAGGATGAAGCCCGGCGTGCACATCACGTACGTCGTCAGGATGAAGCCCGGCGTGGACATCCCGTACGTCGTCAGGATGAAGCCCGGTGTGCACATCACGTACGTCGTCAGGATGAAGCCCGGCGTGCACATCACGTACGTCGTCAGGATGAAGCCCGGTGTGCACATCACGCACGTCGCCGGGATGAAGCCCGGCGTGCACATCACGTACGTCGTCAGGATGAAGCGCGGCGTGCACATCACGTACGACTTACGTGATGTGCACGCCGGTCTTCATCCCATACGTCGCCGATGAAGCCCGGTGTGCACATCACGTACGTCGCCGGGATGAAGCCCGGTGTGCACATCACGTACGTCGCCGGGATGAAGACCGGCGTGCACATCACTTACGTCGTCGGGATGAAGCCCGGCGTGGACATCCCGTACGTCGTCAGGATGAAGCCCGGTGTGCACATCACGTACGTCGTCAGGATGAAGCCCGGCGTGCACATCCCGTACGTCGTCAGGATGAAGCCCGGTGTGCACATCACGTACGTCGTCAGGATGAAGCCCGGTGTGGACATCCCGTACGTCGTCAGGATGAAGCCCGGTGTGCACATCACGTACGTCGTCAGGATGAAGCCCGGCGTGCACATCCCGTACTTCGTCAGGATGAAGCCCGGCGTGCACATCACGTACGTCGTCAGGATGAAGCCCGGTGTGCACATCACGTACGTCGCCGATGAAGCCCGGTGTGCACATCACGTACGTCGTCAGGATGAAGCCCGGCGTGCACATCACGTACGTCGCCGATGAAGACCGGCGTGCACATCACTTACGTCGTCGGGATGAAGCCCGGCGTGCACATCACGTACGTCGTCAGGATGAAGTCCGGCGTGCACATCACGTACGTCGCCGATGAAGACCGGTGTGCACATCACGTACGTCGCCGATGAAGACCGGTGTGCACATCACGTACGTCGCCGATGAAGCCCGGTGTGCACATCACGTACGTCGTCGGGATGAAGCCCGGTGTTCACATCGCGTACGTCGTGAAAATGAAGCCCGGTGTGCACATCACGTACGTCGTCAGGATGAAGCCCGGCGTGCACATCACGTACGTCGTGAAAATGAAGCCCGGTGTGCACATCACGTACGTCGTGAAAATGAAGCCCGGTGTGCACATCACGTACGTCGTCAGGATGAAGCCCGGTGTGCACATCACGTACGTCGTGAAAATGAAGCCCGGTGTGCACATCACGTACGTCGTGAAAATGAAGCCCGGTGTACACATCACGTACGTCGTCAGGATGAAGCCCGGTGTGCACATCCCGTACATCGTCAGGATGAAGTTTTGAAAGGCACCAGACAACAAGCACCAGACAACGGCAATGAAGTAGGCGACGACGGTCCATGCGCAAGCGACGAAGTAGAGAAAGCCCCGGACGGAGGAATCCACTCTGCTCCGACCAAAAGAGAGAGCCCTGGGCGGAGGATTGGAAAGGCCACACCTCCAACCACCCAGCTATAAAAAGCCATTCTACTCTGTGCCCCGTCACTTCTTCAAACCTTCTGAAAGAAACTCATCAACTCCCAGCGGGTCCATGGAGTTTCGTCGCCGTCGGCTGCAACTGGAGCTTCGTCGCCGTCGCCTGCACATGGAGCTTCGTCGATGTCGCATAGAGCTTCGTCGCCGTCACATAGAGCTTCGTCGCCGTCGCCTGCACATGGAGCTTCGTCGCTGTGGCATAGTGCTTCGACGCCGTCGCCTGCACATGGAGCTTCGCCTGCACATGGAGCTTTGTCGCCTGCGGGCGGCAATTTGCCTGTGCATGGAGCATCGCCTGCTTGTGGAGCGTAGCCTGCGGGTGGCCCCAACACAGCGTGTCATGCTGATGTGGCCCGGCGTGCGGTTTGAGTGTGTCGTGCCGATGGAGCCCGGCGTGTGGATGGAGCCAACGCAACGTGTCATGCTGATGCAGCCCGGCGTGCACATCACGTACGTCGTGTGGATGGAGCCCGGCCTACAGATGGAACATGGCATGCTGATGCAGCCCGGCGTGCGGTTTGAGTGCGTCCTGCGGATGGAGCCCGGCGTGCACATCCCGTACGTCGTGTGGATGGAGCCCGGCCCACAGATGCAGCCCGGCGTGCGGTTCGAGTGCGTCGTGCGGATGGAGCCCGGCGTGCACATCCCGTACGTCGTGTGGATGGAGCCCGGCCTACAGATGGAACATGGCATGCTGATGCAGCCCGGCGTGCGGTTCGAGTCCGTCGTGCGGATGGAGCCCGGCGTGCACATCACGTACGTCGTGTGGATGGAGCCCGGCCCACAGATGGAACATGGCATGCTGATGCAGCAATGGTTCAATTGATGAGCCTTTACTGCCTCTGCAAACCACGACAGCATCTACTGCCTCTCCTACACCAGCCTTGATTAGGACAGCTCCTATCCTAGCTCCAATGGCAGCAGCCTCAACCACGATGACTTCTGCTGCCTCTACATCAGCAGTATCGACGTGCATTAAGAATGTTGTCTTTTTTTATCAATAACCAATGTTATGTTAATAAAGTTTCCACACCCAGTCTGATGTGTTGCTTTTTCTTTTATGCTTAAGGCTACATAGTGTGAGTATTTGACACTGAACAAAAATGCAAACATCCTTAACGTACGACGTCAGGATGAAGACCGGTGTGCACATCACGTACGTCGTCGGGATGAAGCCCGGTGTGCACATCATGGACGTCGTCGGGATGAAGCCCGGTGTGCACATCCCGTACGTCGCCGATGAAGACCGGAGTGCACATCACGTACGTCGTCGGGATGAAGCCCGGTGTGCACATCACGTCCGTCGTCAGGATGAAGCCCGGTGTGCACATCACGTACATCGTCAGGATGAAGCCCGGTGTGCACATCCCGTACGTCGTCAGGATGAAGCCCGGTGTGCACATCACGTACGTCGTCAGGATGAAGCCCGGTGTGCACATCACGTACGTCGTCAGGATGAAGCCCGGTGTGCACATCCCGTACGTCGTGACGATGAAGCCCGGCGTGCACATCACGTCCGTCGTCAGGATGAAGCCCGGTGTGCACATCCCGTACGTCGTCAGGATGAAGCCCGGTGTGCACATCACGTACGTCGTCAGGATGAAGCCCGGTGTGCACATCCCGTACGTCGTCAGGATGAAGCCCGGTGTGCACATCCCGTACGTCGTCAGGATGAAGATTTGAAAGGCACCAGACAACAAGCACCAGACAACGGCAATGAAGTAGGCGACGACGGTCCATGCGCAAGCAACCGAGTAGAGAAAGCCCCGGACGGAGGAATCCACTCTGCTCCGACCAAAAGAGAGAGCCCTGGGCGGAGGATTGGAATGGCCACACCTCCAACCACCCAGCTATAAAAAGCCATTCTACTCTGTGCCCCGTCACTTCTTCAAACCTTCTGAAAGAAACTCATCAACTCCCAGAGGGACCACTCCAATGAACAGAGACAGTCTCGGGCGGACGATTGGGCTCCGCTCTCATGAAAACACAGAGCTGCGGGCGGACGATTGGGCTCCGCTCTGATGAAAACACAGAGCTGCGGGCGGAGGAATGTGCTCCGCTCTCATGAAAACAAAGAGCTGCGGACGGAGGAATGTGCTCCGCTCTCATGAAAAGACAGAGCTGCGGGCGGACGATTGGGCTCCGCTCTCATGAAAACACAGAGCTGCGGGTGGACTTATTGGGCTCCGCTCTTATGAAAACAAAGAGCTGCAGGCGGACGATTGGGCTCCGCTCTTATGAAAACAAAGAGCTGCAGGCGGACGATTGGGCTCCGCTCTTATGAAAACAAAGAGCTGCAGGCGGACGATTGGGCTCCGCTCTTATGAAAACAAAGATCTGCGGGTGGACGATTGGGCTCCGCTCTTATGAAAACAAAGAGCTGCAGGCGGACGATTGGGCTCCGCTCTTATGAAAACAAAGAGCTGCAGGCGGACGATTGGGCTCCGCTCTTATGAAAACAAAGATCTGCGGGTGGATGATTGGGCTCCGCTCTTATGAAAACACAACGCTGCGGGCGGACGATTGGGCTCGCTCTCTTGAAACCACAGAGCTGCGGGCGGACGATTGGGCTCCGCTCTCTTGAAACCACAGAGCTGCGGGCGGACGATTGGGCTCCGCTCTCTTGAAACCACAGAGCTGCGGGCGGACGATTGGGCTCCGCTCTCTTAAAACCACAGAGCTGCGGGCGGACGATTGGGCTCCGCTCTCTTGAAAACAAAGAGCTGCTGGCGGACGATTGGGCTCCGCTCTCTTGAAAACAAAGAGCTGCTGGCGGACGATTGGGCTCGCTCTCTTGAAAACACAGAGCTGCAGGCGGACGATTGGGCTCCGCTCTCTTGAAAACACAGAGCTGCGGGCGGACGATTGGGCTCCGCTCTCTTGAAAACACAGAGCTGCAGGCGGACGATTGGGCTCCGCTCTCTTGAAAACACAGAGCTGCAGGCGGACGATTGGGCTCCGCTCTCTTGAAAACACAGAGCTGCGGGCGGACGATTGGGCTCCGCTCTCTTGAAAACAAAGATCTGTGGGCGGACGATTGGGCTCCGCTCTCATGAAAACAAAGAGCTGCGGGTATCCGAGTGGGCCAGATCCGATAGAGACGAGGATCATCTCCTTCTTCTCCGTTTAGACTGAACTTCGTCGCTGTGATGGTGACGGATGTCCTCCCCAGCCCCGCCGGCCGAGAACGCGCCTGGCCCCTCGTCTGTGATGCGGGGGCGCGTGCGGTTTGGGGCAGCCTGCGCACTTGTCTGCCGGCAGAGGTCAGCGGCGTGCGGATAACGCGCACACTTCCCCCCGGGGCTTATCCGATGGCCGCTCCAAATTGACACAGCCAAACCGCCGCGATCGCCCCGGGGACGTCCCACAGGCAGGGGGGGGGGGGCGTTTTAAAATCCATCTCCCTGTGCCGCCGCTACACACACGGGGAGACCAAAAGGGAGGAGTCCGGCTGGAGGCACAGCAAGCACACGAGCTGCCGGTGTCCACTTCAGGCTCACCAGATCACAAAGTCTTTCTCAAAGAAGGATTTGGTCACCCTGGCACGCATCATGTCCACCTCTTCCGCACGCATCGTTGGGGGCAAGGAGGCCGTCACGCGGTACATGATGAACAAGTTCCAGCACTCGATCCCCGATGACTACGTGTGCCTGACGCCCAACATAATACTGTATACGTGGGTCAGTGTCTTCGGACGTCCAATCCCCTCGGGCAGGGACGTGTACAACAAGGTCTACTACATGGACTACCTGAGGCAGCTGGCTATGTACAAGGCCCCCCGGTTCCGAGAGGCCGTGAGGGCCAAGTGCTGTGCCGAGCGAGCGTCCATCCTGACTGGTAACGCGCTGATGTACGTAGACATGGACATCGTGTTTATGTACAACCCGAGGGAGTCGCTCACCCCCATTGGCATGCTCACATATGTCGAAATCCAGGACACTGAATTTAAGTGCATGATCAAGGACCTCAACGGAGACTTGGACTCACTCGACTTGAAGGCGTTGGAACCAGTAATGAAACGCGTGATGGGAGAGAACTGTATGATTATGGTCAGTTACGAGTATGGGCGCAGGTTTAGGTCCAAAGTTCCCGAGCCTGAGTTGCAATACAACACTCTGACGGGAAAACACTTAACCGCTGAAAATATCCATATGTGTTTTTACCAACAAGCCAGTTGCATCTATCATCTGGGACACTGGACCCACAGGTGGTGGGCACTAGACAAACATAAAAAGAGATGACAGTCTTCTTCTTGTCCTTCTTCTTCTTCTTCCTCCTCTTATTCTTCTTCATACCCCGTGTCTATGAAGGTGCTACGTATCCGAACCGCTGCCGCTGGGATGGCCACGGGTGTCTGAAAAAGGAGATGATCCTATTTTTTGTGACTGTCTTATTTTCACGACCCTCTCCTGCCCATCGCTACCCCCGCGACGGCGGTTGGGATGACGTGGGGCGCCCCTACACCGAGAAAGAATAAAAATGTTGCGACTCTGATATTTGTGTGACTGTCTCTTCTTTTCCCCTGTGTCAGACACCCGTCACCATCACATCGACGAAGTTCAGGTAGGCATCGCCTTCATAAACGCCACGTACGGATAAGAAGAAGGAGATGATCCAATTGTCTGTGACTGTCTCATTTTCACGCCTCTGTCCTGCCCACCGCTACCTCCGCGACACCGATCGCGATGTCGCGGGGCACCCTGCTCCGTGGAAACGTGGAAACGGCGTGCCGTCCAATCGCGGTCATCCTGTCGAAAACTGTGCGGTTATAGTAGTGCCAATTGCAAAACGAAGTCCGACACGGACATCGACTTGTTATCGCTCGAGGGCGCCGAGTATCCTGTGTAACCGCACTCATCTGGCTGGTTCAATAAACCCCTCGACTCTGCGTTGTGTGAAGAGTGAGGAGCGGGAGGCTTGCTGGTCTTTTCACGGGACAAGTCCGTCTGAACAGGAACAGAATAAATGCTGGTCACTCATTTGTTTGGCTCGCACACGGACAGCACACTATAAAACAAATTCAACACGAGGCGAGTTAGCTAGCTCGTTGTCGTGGTAACTCGATATCTCAAAGAAAATACCTTTAACAAACAATAATCTAATAAAAATATATATACATACACATCTTATTACAATTTTATGAAACCACAAGTGCTACTAACGACCTTAATACAAAATATTTTTACATTGTGCTGCACACAGCCGCTTACCCGTTACGGTTACCGCTGTGCATTCATACTGCACCTGAGAGAGGGCGCTATTGAGCCAATGATAACAGTAAATAAACAATCATATAAGCAAGTGGAATAACAATAAAAACTCTGTGAGCGGCGCGTGGCAACGGTACGTTGATAGAATATTAGGCCTCTTTCTGCTTATAATCAAAGTGTTTACTGCAATAAAGTTTCATCACCCGGTCCAAAGCAAAGGTTTGATATCTACAGTTTGAATGATGAACGCTTACATTTATATTATACCAGTTATTTTATCATGTTTTATTCCAGGTTTGTGTGTGTTAATAAAATTGTCTGACTTTTCAGTAAGGTGTTTGTGTGAAGAGGGCTTGTAGGAGTGAGTGCACATTCCAACATGTGTTTGATGTGGCCCTTTAAACTGAATCACTCACCAACTCAAACATAGGTTTAGTTTAAGGCCCTGAACAGTTAATCACTCACCCACTTTTATATAGGTTGAGTGAGTCTTGATTCTTAATTACCTAAATTGTCTTCTCCTTAAAAGGAATTGGTTACTAGACTAGAAGTCTTTCTTGTGATAAGAAACAGGCCAGGCAGGATGTGTCTTCCCCTACAGATGGTGAAAGGATTCGGGAGTTTGATGCACCAATGAGAGAAGGGGAACCACTCATCCGAAGACGCATAATTTGGAAGTTGCCCCAATCGCAGGAAGGAAACTGCACATTCTTGAATGCATAATTTGGTTAGATATTCTCTGTCTAATGTATAAAAGGGTTCAGGGAAAGATAGTCGTGGTTCAGACTTCGTGAACTGATCCAGCATCTGTCTGTTGTCAGGGACGCGTAGTGTTGAACCCAGAGACTCTGTAACTTCTATTCTTGATTCATCGGGTTAATAAACTCTGTTAACCTGAAAGAGACGCCTCCAGTCATTCCTCTCATCCCATCAGAAGAATGCGCAGAGAGATTTGAGGTCATTATTTAGAGGAGTCAGATTTCTATTAACAACATTTAGGAAAAGGATGAAATAGCAACTTTTATCCTTCAATACCAACTTATATCCTTCAGTACGTATGGAATGGTGTCCATACCTGTGCATGTCGAGCATGGAACAGCGCCTGTGTGTACGTCACCTACGCGTGGAAAGTCACCTGCGGCTGATGCAGCCCAGCGTGCGGATGGAGCCAACGCAATGTGTCATGCTGATGCAGCCTGGCGTGCAGATCATGTGGATGGAGTGCGGCCCAATTGCGGTTCAATTGATGAACCTCTCCTGTGTATAAGTTTTTACTTGTATGCAAACATTAAACTGATGTGGAAAAAGTAGATCTTCACTGTGTTCTCTTTTTTTTTTTTTTTGCTTTTGAATCCAAACATGTAGACAGAACACGCGTGTTGACACAGTTCACACACAGTTCACACCTGTAAACTGTGTGTGAACTGTGTCAACATGAGGAGCTGCAGACACACAGGAAGGGCTTGTTCCGTTTCTTAAACCTGACAACAGGAAATGAGCATGTAAAAACACACACATTAAAGCGTCCTCACTGACTGTCGATCAGAAGCTTCGTCAGCACCGCTGCGGGTTGATAGACAAATTAAAAGGTGAAATCAGAGCATTAGAAAGTAAGGATGATGGTGTGGGACAAAAGGTTTCTCTGCAGCCTCGTGTTGATGCTGGCTGGTAAGACTTCATGCATGTGTTTGTGATTTATTTTAACGTTTATTTTGTCTTTACAATTTTACACATTTGAGTCCAGTTGTTGAAAAGTAAAGTCATTAGGTTTTTCGCATCAATCAAATCTTTGAAATGAGACGAGACAGAACTTTATACCTCCTGAGCCAGAGATCGTTAGAAATCAAATGACTGTGGTGCCACTAGTTTCATTTAATGCGATTGGAATCTCTGTTACTTTCAAGACGTAGGTAAAAAGGGTTAGTCCATCAATAACAGGCTGTCAGTGTTTCATTTTACACTGTGTTTGTTTCCAGTTTTTGATCAGTTAAAAAGAGTTCATGTGTGCCATCATCGGGTGTCATGAGGCCCGTTTCAGAAAGAAGGTTAAACAAACTGTCCGTCTTAAGGCCGTTGCATAACGAGTCCGATTTTGACACGTTAAGACAATCATGTTTGCACACTGACTCTGAAACTTTCCTCCATCGTTTTGCTATTTGCTACTTCCTCAATTTTCAAGAAATGAGATGGAGAAGTCGGGGCGGGCTGGCCGACCAGAACGCTGGGCGTTCAGACCCTCCTTGGACCTGTGATTGCACAATATTGCACAAAGAGTAAACTCAAAATAAAACCAGCTACAAAATGAAAGCATGTCGAACATAAATATAGAATCATTTTATGCATATATATATATATATATATATATATATATAGAGAGAGAGAGAGAGAGAGAGAGAGAGAGAAAATCTAAAAGGTTAAAGTGCAACTTTACAAAGAAACAAAAAGAAATACTGTGATCAGGAAGCGTAAAATCTTGAATTTTTTTGAATTGATCAGACTTCCAGTAAGTACTAGAATTCATAGGCGGTATCCGTATTGATCAACGATGCCATCTCTGAATACCATGTCTGAACCTCTGCCCCTGTCTCTTCCTCTTGTGCTCTGTGTTGGTGCTGGAGGTCCGTTGTAATCAGAACTTTGTTTTCTGGGGATTTTTCAGGCGCTGCTGCTCAGCCTGTGATCTACCCTCCTCCTGTCTGTGCTGTGAGCGGGTCCACCGTCACGCTGCCCTGCACCTTCACTCCAAACAGCACCTTCACTGTTAACAGGAGACAAGTGAGGATAAAAGTGATCAGAGTCCGCTGGTGTCAGAACCATGAGATCTGTCACTACATTACTCCCGCCGTGTACGACAGCTCCTCGCCACACGCCAACCCTCGTTACAGATACCTGGGAGACCTGGAGAAGAACTGCACTTTACAGATCTTAGATGTAACCAAGAAGGATGAAGCGACTCTGCGCTTCAGGATGGAAGTCAATCACACTGTCGGCCATTTTACTGGAGTATCAGGAGTGAACGTCACCGTCACTGGTAAGATCTTTGTTTAGTAACACCATCAGTAACAACGACAGAACGTCAACCGTACACCCAGTTAGCAGCATGATTTAGCATTGCTAGCAACACAGCAATATTGATAGCATTGTCTGCTAGTTGGTCCTCTGTTTTGGTCAGGACCCAAACTTAGTAAAGAATGGACGGAGACACCGTGTAGTCACCCATTGGATAGTCATCTGCCTTTTTCAAACCTCAAGTCTTAAACAGGAACCATCTTAGTCTTTGGATCCAAAGTCTCTTTAGCATGATACAACCTGTTCTGTGGTTTCTGTGACTTCAAAGTGACAGATTTCTCAACAAGTGTTGCAGTGTTTAGAGATTTTTTTAATGTGTTACACCACTCAGACTCAACAGGCAAGAAGCTGCCTGTAATCACACAGTGTAACTAACAGCAGGTTGAATTAAAGTGACTGGACATTATTTACAAAAAAATAATACTTTTACAGGTGCTACATGTGCAACACATCAGCTTTCCCAACAGGATGATGCTGTACATGAGCAGCGGAGGGGGCGGGGTCATAACTTATTTTTATACCGTTTGGCTAAAGGTTAAAATCTCCAGAATATAAGTGGCCCCAGTATGTACGTTTTGTCTTCTTATGCGATGATGTCCCTCGTGTTCAGAGTCAGTCAATGTGCAGCTTTTTTTTTCCAGACGTGACTACTCTGAAGATAAAGAGCTCTGGTGGCGACAAAGTCATGACAGAAGGTCAAACCGTCACATTAAGCTGCACTGCACCCTGTCAGTTTCACCAGCTGAATGTCGCCTGGTTCAAAGATGGCCACGTCCTTCCAGAGTCTGGCCCCGCCCTCAAGCTCAGCCCTCTTACCGCAGAGGATTCTGGGAACTACACCTGTGCTTTGACTACAATAAGTGGCGCCGAGCCGTATCATCTGAGAGTGACAGCTAAAGAGGAAGAGGAAGGTTTGTTTGGTGAGTTTTCAGTTCTGAGCCACAGTCTTACGTTTAGTTCCTGCCTATCAGGTCAGTTTAGTGGATTGGTCTAAAGACTTCAGTACCCATAAGCCTCAGCTGATGATGAGGAGTCAGCCTACAGAAACTCAACTTTACTTTGAGTTACTTTAAACAGAACTGATGAAAAAGGTGGTGGGGGATAGTTCTCTGTAATGTTTAGAATTCACACTGCAGTACCCATTTTAAACACCAGGGGGTCAGAGTTACTGCTTCTTCAAGATTTCACAATAAAACTCCTTCCTTTTGTCTGACGGGAAATAAAGTGTATTTAGTAGAGAAATACACTTTGTTTATTTGTTGTGTCCTCTTCATGTTATCTTCTCTCAGGGTCGGAGGTCGACAAACTGCTGATTGTTCGTGTGGTTCTCTTCACTCTGCACTCGCTGCTCATCATCATAGTTGCTTCTATCGTCATCAAAAGGTCATTTTAACTTATGACCACAACAACCACTCTGCTGCCTGCCTGCCCCTTTATCATCTAAGTCATTATTAACTGAACGTTAACGTCATCACTTTTAAATGTTCCCGTCCTCGATTCATCTCACTGACTCTTTCATTGCACGTCTCTACAGGATGTTTTTACAGAAAGCAGCAGAGGTCTGAATGAGGTGAGCAAATAATGTGGCATGAACTGATATTTATTCTTTCTGTCAAATCAACTGAACGCTGAATGTCGGCTGCATGTAAATCTGACACAAAAACAGATCATGAAACTCTTGTCGGTGCCGCTCAGTTTGGACTGGATCACAGCTTTATATCACAAACACATAAACACTAAAACACATCAACGCCCTAAATGTACAACGGATTCCTGTGATGCCCACACAAACTACTTAAACAATTACTTTACACTATGATTTTATTTTTCATAACCAACCTGCAGATCACATACATTGAGAACTGTCGTGGTAATCTGAGGCCTTAGTTTTAGATGGGATTGTAAACTACATGAACTTTTAACCCTTCACGTGTCAGAAGCGGCTCAAGCCCAGCTGCTGATGGAGAACAGTTTGTTTCTATGATGCTGAATGAATGCGTCTGCTAAAATGGCAGCTAATACCAGGAAAATCACCCACAAACACTTGAGTAAAGGCTGATGAGGTAACGTAGAGTTACAGAGAAACAGGAAGCTGTCGAGCCAATGAGTGACAGGAACGTTTCTCAATGTTCGTGCTGATAAAAACCTCATACTTCTCTTGGTGTAACTGATGTAATATGTATCATGTGTCTTAGGAAGTGAAGGCTTATCCTCTGCTCACCCCATGAGGATGACTCTCCTCCTCTCTGAGACATGGGGGGTTGGATCAATAATCGGAGGGAACTTATGTCGGTCATTAAAAACAGTGTTTTAAAGGGTGTTTTATTCTCTTGAACGATCAGGCCTGACGTTATGTTCAAACCAAAAATAGACCTGAAGTTCTGGTGCTTCAAACTCAGCCAGCAGCACAGTGACATCTGGTAGACGGAGAGAATCACTCCCATGATTCCCCATCAGCCTCAACATCATGTTTTAAACTAAATCTTATCTTATACAAAACCTTTACTTCAACACATTTTCAGCAAACACGGTCATCTGATCAGACAGACCCAAACTTCCAACTTCTTTTCCACTTGATCTCTTCTAAACTTTCAGACTAGCAGCAGTGACGACCAGAGGACCAGACCAGGACCTATCATAACACCCCACAAGAGGACCAGACCAGGACCGACCAGAACGTCCCAAAAGAGGACCCCACGAGGACCGACAAAAACGCCCAACAAGAGGACCTGACCAGGACCGAACAAAACGCCCAACAAGAGGACCTGACCAGGACTTGTTTGATGTTTGTTTCCAGTAGGAATCAGACTGTACGTCAGCTATCAGGACATTAAAAGATTTAGAGTCAGATTGTTGTAGTTTAGTTTTACTGTGGACCTCAGTAAATTCACTTTCATCTGATACATGCATGTCTTTCTATGACGCTGTCCTCTGTATCTATAACTTGTGTGTTTTTAACTTGTACTAACATCTAGACACTTTCCTCTCTGCTGTTCTTCGTACCTAACTCTGTGACTGGATTCTAACCTGTACTAACATCCTGACACTTATTCTTCTTTTACACTTTATTCTTGTTGATAGGTTAAATGTTTTTTTATAGTTGCACTGTCGTTATTTGCTGCTCTGTGTGCCCTGAATTGCCCCCTGGGGACAAATAACATTTTTTGAATTGAATGATATTTATCTGGTTAATGAATCAGCTGTTGCTTCACAAAGGGATCCAAGTATTTAACTTTATGATTTAATGATCATTACAGAAAAGCTAAAGCTATCATGAAAAAAAAAAACCAAATACTTGTTTATTTCAAATAAAATGTGTTCTTTGATTGTTTCAGCTCAAACTGTATTTATTTGAAAAGTGAAAGAAGTCCTGAAGAAGACAGAAACAGGTTGAAGGTTTTCTCCAGAAACATGAAGTTTGGATGTATCTGATCTTTTGAACTGTTTGAACTGATTATATTCATCCACCGTTTTACTTCATGCACAGACAGAAAAACATTATCGAGAGTTTATTTTCTCCTTCATGACAGTGAGAGTGTCCTGACCCAGACAGGCAGCAGCCAAAGATACAAATCAGGGCCGCAAGCATTAATAATCACTATTAACTCTGGTCTGCAATGAATGCACACATTATTTATAATCTCAATTAATCTATTATTTTGTCCTTTCAGGCTCCCCATAGTTAGTGGTCTTTTTTTTTTTTTTTTTACTTTTTGTGTTTATATTGTGCCTTGTCAGAGCAAACCTGAAACCTCTCTCTCTCTTCACCTTCTTTGATCTAAATCAAAACACCAAAGAATCACTCGTTATCATTTCAAATCCTCCAGGTGTAACCCACATGAACTATAGGGCTAATAAACCCATATTATGTTGTTAAGACATAGGTGCCTATTTTCCCCAGTAGTGAGCGCTTGCTGCTGAGCAGCAGCAGTAGAAAGTGTAGTGAAGTCTGCAGCGTCGTGACCTGTCAATCACCCTGCAGACGTGACGTCACAGCCATGAACAGACGCAACTTTTCCCGGTATAAATGACCATAAAATAGTTGTAAAACCTTGATTAATTAAAACAATGTGTTGATGTTAATAAGTTCACTCTTTTAGCAGGAACAAGTCGTGAGTCTGAGGAAGATGAGCCTGTGCTACATGTTAGCGTAATGTTTAGCTAGCCTCTCTGGTGAGAGAACAGACCATATAAGCTATTAAAGTTCAGATACTTTTACTAAAGAAATCAAACGGAATTATGAGATGGTTTTCTTATGTTAACACTGTATTTTGGTGCACTTAACGCATTGTTTGTGTTAAAAAAAGATCGCTAATGCTAGCGCGGGATGCTAACGCGATATGCTAATGGTTAATCTACTGTATTAGTCTGGTTAGTAATATGATGAGTCACTGTATGCTAGAAGCTAGCGAATGCTAATCGCTAAGCTAATGTATCATTAAGAGCAGCATAGTAGGTCAGACAGTGACGTAAAACCATAAAGTAGCGCTTCAGCTATTCTGTTGATATTAAAGCATTTTGTATAATTGTAATAAGCCACTTTAAAGGTTTAAAAGTACAATTAAAATGTAGTTTAACAGATTTTTTTTTAAATGCACTTGTTAAATGCACTTGTTTAATTAATTTTCATCTTTTAAAACACATTAAAATTTTTGTTTACGAGTTTAAAGAAGGGAAATATAAAGAGTAAAAAGGTTGAAAGAGATAAATATTTTTTATAATTTATTTGCTAAAATACCATGACATTAAATGTATTTAGAGGTATTTCCATACAGCCCATTCATGCATACTTTGTGTGCCGCGGTTTTGTTCCGTCGGACGGCGCGCGCCCATTCACACTTGATCCGTGTCTGGAGTGGAGCACTGCACAGCGTAGTCCATAGGAGCTGGATTTGCAAGATCACAGGAGAATCAGATGTTGACGCGGGAATTTTGAGATCTCGTGAGAACAACCATGTATAAAGACAAAACAATGTGTAAACAACAGGTCACTTTGCCTTTCAGAAGTTGATTTGCTTCAACCATGGGTAAGTACGATTTAGGTTGTTCTATTAGTATATAAGATAATTGCCACCCAGTGCCCCTCTACCTGGGGCAGCTCACCTGGGTGATGTGCCACATGCAACTTTCCCCCTCAAGCCCGACTTGATTAGATCAAACCCTGGAAAGAACCTAAATCACAGCTAGAGGATTTTAAACTACAGGCTGTCAAGACCAAGGATGATGTTAGAAAATTCCTTTTGGTATGCTGACCTCCAGGTGGAGGATATTTCATAGAAAATATGTAATTTTTCCACACAGGTGGTGGCTGCATGTATCCTTCACAACTTTCTCTTTTGCCCAAGTGAAAGCCAGAGGATGCTGGGTAATGTAGAACAGTCAGTGAGACACATGCTACCAGTCAGGCACATGGGAGGAAACGGGGCATCACAAGGGGCCTGTAATTTGAGGGAAATAGGAGAGGATGTTGTGATGACTAAAGGCGTAATATTGGACTCTAAAGACAATACATATTAGTCTGTAGCTCTGTTTTGTTAAAGTTCTTGTTTGGTGTGTTGTGTTGTTTTGAAAATAGAACGTTTAAAACACATTTTAGTTTGATACCTTTTTGAACAATTAAAGACAAAATCAGACAATTAAAGGGTTTTTTCGTGATCTCAGACAGCGCCCCTAGGGGAAGTGCCGAGTACTGCGAGTGAAACCCACGGGCCTGTGGGTTCACAGTGGCAGAGTTCACGAAAAGAGGCGGGGGGAATGGGTTTTTTCGTGATCTCGGAGAGCGCCCCCTAGGGGAAGTGCCGAGTACTGCGAGTGAAACCCACGGGCCCGTGGGTTCACAGTGGCTGAGTTCACGAAAAGAGGCGGGGGGAATGGGTTTTTTCGTGATCTCAGACAGCGCCCCTAGTGGAAGTGCCGAGTACTGCGAGTGAAACCCACGGGCCCGTGAGTTCAGGGCAGCCAGAATCACTGAATCGGCTGATCTCGCTGCGCGCCTCGCGCTTTCCCTTCCCCTTCCCCTTTCCCTCTCACTATCACTCCCCCCACACGGCCGGGCCACATTTTTTTACCCAAAAGGACCCGTGCGGTCACCGGAGGCCCGCTCCCCCCCGTGCCATGTTACGGGCACTCCTGTAGCCCCCCGGGGGTGTTAAACCACCCCCCCCTTCACAGTGGCTGAGTTCACGAAAAGAGGCGGGGGGAATGGGTTTTTTCGTGATCTCGGAGAGCGCCCCCTAGGGGTCTGGCTGAGTTCACGAAAAGAGGCGGGGGGAATGGGTTTTTTCGTGATCTCAGACAGCGCCCCTAGTGGAAGTACCAAGTAATACGGGTGAAACTCACGGGCCCGTGGGTTCACAGTGGCTGAGTTCACGAAAAGAGGCGGGGGGAATGGGTTTTTTCGTGATCTCAGACAGCGCCCCTAGGGGAAGTGCCGAGTACTGCGGGTGAAACTCACGGGCCCGTGGGTTCACAGTGGCCGAGTTCACGAAAAGAGGCGGGGGGAATGGGTTTTTTCGTGATCTCAGACAGCGCCCCTAGGGGAAGTGCCGAGTACTGCGGGTGAAACTCACGGGCCGTGGGTTCACAGTGGCTGAGTTCACGAAAAGAGGCGGGGGGAATGGGTTTTTTCGTGATCTCAGACAGCGCCCCTAGTGGAAGTGCCGAGTACTGCGAGTGAAACCCACGGGCCCGTGAGTTCAGGGCAGCCAGAATCACTGAATCGGCTGATCTCGCTGCGCGCCTTGCGCTTTCCCTTCCCCTTCCCCTTTCCCTTTCCCTCTCACTATCACTCCCCCCACACGGCCGGGCCACATTTTTTTACCCAAAAGGACCCGTGCGGTCACCGGAGGCCCACTCCCCCCCGTGCCATGTTACGGGCACTCCTGTAGCCCCCCGGGGGTGTTAAACCACCCCCCCCTTCACAGTGGCTGAGTTCACGAAAAGAGGCGGGGGGAATGGGTTTTTTCGTGATCTCGGAGAGCGCCCCCTAGGGGTCTGGCTGAGTTCACGAAAAGAGGCGGGGGGAATGGGTTTTTTCGTGATCTCAGACAGCGCCCTTAGTGGAAGTACCAAGTAATACGGGTGAAACTCACGGGCCCGTGGGTTCACAGTGGCTGAGTTCACGAAAAGAGGCGGGGGGAATGGGTTTTTTCGTGATCTCAGACAGCGCCCCTAGGGGAAGTGCCGAGTACTGCGGGTGAAACTCACGGGCCCGTGGGTTCACAGTGGCCGAGTTCACGAAAAGAGGCGGGGGGAATGGGTTTTTTCGTGAACTCAGAGTGCGCCCCTAGTGGCGGCTATAAGTACTGTCAGTGTCACTAACGGCACCGTGAGTCAAGGGATCGGCTATAAGTACTGTAACTAAAACTCACGGTACCATGAGTCAAGGGATGGCTGAGTTCACGAAAAGAGGCGGGGGGAATGGGTTTTTTCGTGATCTCGGAGAGCGCCCCCTAGGGGTCTGGCTGAGTTCACGAAAAGAGGCGGGGGGAATGGGTTTTTTCGTGATCTCAGACAGCGCCCTTAGTGGAAGTACCAAGTAATACGGGTGAAACTCACGGGCCCGTGGGTTCACAGTGGCTGAGTTCACGAAAAGAGGCGGGGGGAATGGGTTTTTTCGTGATCTCAGACAGCGCCCCTAGGGGAAGTGCCGAGTACTGCGGGTGAAACTCACGGGCCCGTGGGTTCACAGTGGCCGAGTTCACGAAAAGAGGCGGGGGGAATGGGTTTTTTCGTGAACTCAGAGTGCGCCCCTAGTGGCGGCTATAAGTACTGTCAGTGTCACTAACGGCACCGTGAGTCAAGGGATCGGCTATAAGTACTGTAACTAAAACTCACGGTACCATGAGTCAAGGGATGGCTGAGTTCACGAAAAAGGGTGGGGGGAATGGGTTTTTTCGTGAACTCAGAGTGCGCCCCTAGTGGCGGCTATAAGTACTGTCAGTAAAACTCACGGCGCCGTGAGTCAAGGGATGGCTGAGTTCACGAAAAAGGGTGGGGGGAATGGGTTTTTTCGTGAACTCAGAGTGCGCCCCTAGTGGCGGCTATAAGTACTGTCAGTAAAACTCACGGCACTGTGAGTGGGAGATTGGGCCTTTCAGTGATCTCAGGGGAAGCTGCAAGTGCTGTGAATTCTTTATTTAGTAAGCAGGGAGTACATTCAGAGTACACAGTAGGATCATCAGGAGCACACAGTACAACAATCAGGGACCCTGCTGCTCCTCAGCATTCAGAAGTTCACCTGCTTTTTTTCTAGTGGCGGCTATAAGTACTGTCAGTGTCACTAACGGCACCGTGAGTCAAAGGATGGCTGAGTTCACGAAAAATGGCGGGGGGAATGGGTTTTTTCGTGAACTCAGAGTGCGCCCCTAGTTGCGGCTATAAGTACTGTCAGTAAAACTCATGGCACCGTGAGTCAAGGGATGGCTGAGTTCACGAAAAAGGGCGGGGGGAATGGGTTTTTTCGTGAACTCAGAGTGCGCCCCTGGTGGCGGCTATAAGTACTGTCAGTGTCACTAACGGCACCGTGAGTCAAGGGATGGCTGAGTTCACGAAAAAGGGCGGGGGGAATGGGTTTTTTCGTGAACTCAGAGTGCGCCCCTAGTGGTGGCTATAAGTACTGTCAGTGTCACTAACAGCACCGTGAGTCAAGGGATCGGCTATAAGTACTATCAGTAAAACTCACGGCACTGTGAGTCAAGGGATTGCTGAGTTCACGAAAAAGGGCGGAGGGAATGGGTTTTTTCATGAACTCAGAGTGCGCCCCTAGTGGTGGCTATAAGTACTGTCAGTAAAACTCACGGCATCGTGAGTGGGAGATTGGGCCTTTCAGTGATCTCAGGGGAAGCTGCAAGTGCTGTGAATTCTTTATTTAGTAAGCAGGGAGTAGCAAAGTGTTTGTAACCTGGGAAACAAACACCTTGCTAAAGCTAAGCAGGTGAGTGTTAGCATTCAGTTAGCGGCTGAATAAACACCAAACAACCACTCTAAAATAGATGCTGTTGTTCATGTTCAAGTTGTTACCCACACACTGCAGATTTCTCTCTCCCTATGTTGGGAATAGCCCTGTAATAACATAAACGGACTAACTTAGCACTAACGGCTAATGCTAGCGCGGCTAACCGCTAGCATGCTAACGTGTGTATGATCACCTTGAATGATCTCTCCTGCAAAGACACATCATTTAGGAAACAACGGGGCGTTCATTCAACACACTATGGCGTCAAACTACCACCACACTGAAAAAGCCGACTCGTCTTTTAAAACTGAGCCAAAAGAGCCGACTCTCTGAAAAGAGCTGAACTTCCCATCACCGGAAGAGCTCCCCTGACACGTAACCTCTTCCAGCTTCTACTCTTCACACGGTGTTTCTCCACCTTCAGACATCTGAAAATACAATAAAACAGGGCAACATTACAATAACTATTGTGAGTCTATACTTCTTCTTATTTAAACTAATTCAAGCAAAACGTCGGTGGAATCATACAATAGCAAGGTGTTTGTTAACTGGGAAACAAACACCTTGCTAAAGCTAAGCAGGTGAGTGTTAGCATTCAGTTAGCGGCTGAATAAACACCAAACAAACACTCTAAAATAGATGCTGTTGTTCATGTTCAAGTTGTTACCCACACACTGCAGATTCCTCTCTCCCTATGTTGGGAATAGCCCTGTAATAACGGATTAATAAACGGATTAACTTAGCGCTAACGGACTAACTTAGCGCTAACGGCTCTGTGCCGTGGGCGTCGCACTGTGCCGTGGGCGTCGTCGTGCAGGGGGCGTCGCACTGTGCCGTGGGCGTCGCATTGTGCCGTGGGCGTCGCACTGTGCAGGGGGCGTCGTCGTGCAGGGGGCGTCGCACTGTGCAGGGGGCGTTGCACTGTGCAGGGGGCGTCGCACTGTGCCGTGGGCGTCGCACTGTGCAGGGGGCGTCGCACTGTGCCGTGGGAGTCGCACTGTGCCTTGGGCGTCGCACTGTGCAGGGGGCGTCGCACTGTGCAGGGGGCGTCGCACTGTGCAGGGGGCGTCGTCGCTTGAGGTACAGCCCCCGTGCCATAGGCGTCGTCGCTTCAGGTGAGGGACGACGCCTATGGCTCAGGGCGGAGGACATGCCAAGCCTAGCTATAAAAAGCCATTCTACTCTGTGCCCCGCCACTTCTTCAAACCTTCTGAAAGAAACTCACCAACTCCCAGCGGGTCCATGGAGTTTCGTCGCCGTCGGCTGCAACTGGAGCTTCGTTGCCGTCGCCGTCACATGGAGCTTCGTCGCTGTGGCATAGAGCTTCGTCGCATAGAGCTTCATCGCCGTCGCCTGCACATGGAGCTTCGTTGCCGTCGCATAGTGCTTCGACGCCGTCGCCTGCACATGGAGCTTCGCCTGCACATGGAGCTTTGTCGCCTGCGGGCGGCGATTTGCCTGTGCATGGAGCGTCGCCTGCTTGTGGAGCGTAGCCTGCGGGTGGACCCAACACAACGTGTCATGCCGATGTGGCCCGGCATGCGGTCTGAGTGCGTCGTGCCATTGGAGCCCGGCGTGTGGATGGAGCCAACGCAACGTGTCATGCTGATGCAGCCCGGCGTGCACATCACGTACATCGTGTGGATGGAGCCCGGCCCACAGATGCAGCCCGGCGTGCGGTTCGAGTGCGTCGTGCGGATGGAGCCCGGCGTGCACATCACGTACATCGTGTGGATGGAGCCCGGCCCACAGATGCAGCACGGCGTGCGGTTCGAGTGCGTCGTGCGGATGGAGCCCGGCGTGCACATCCCGTACGTCATGTGGATGGAGCCCGGCCCACAGATGCAGCACGGCGTGCGGTTCGAGTGCGTCGTGCGGATGGAGCCCGGCGTGCACATCCCGTACGTCGTGTGGATGGAGCCCGGCCCACAGATGGAACATGTTATGCTGATGCAGCAATGGTTCAATTGATGAGCCTTTACTTTAACTGAACAGTTTGACCCGAATCCCGTTTGTTATCATTGAGGAGGCGGGGTTTATGACCTATACTGCAGCCAGTCAGTAGGGGGAGCTCTAAAAATAAAAGCTTCACTCCACAGGTGACCTTGTCCCGTCCATTATTTTTACAGTCTATGGAAGAGATCCCCTGACACGTATCCTCTTCCAGCTTCTACTCTTCACACCGTGTTTCTCCACCTTCAGACATCTGAAAATAAAACAAAACAGGGCAACATTACAATAACTATTGTGAGTCTATACTCCTGCTTATTTAAACTATCTTATTCAAGCAAAACATCAGTGGAATCATACAATAGCAAAGTGTTTGTAACCTGGGAAACAAACACCTTGCTAAAGCTAAGCAGGTGAGTGTTAGCATTCAGTTAGCGGCTGAATAAACACCAAACAACCACTCTAAAATAGATGCTGTTGTTCATGTTCAAGTTGTTACACACACACTGCAGATTCCTCTCTCCCTATGTTGGGAATAGCCGTGTAATAACATAAACGGACTAACTTAGCACTAACGGCTAATGCTAGCGCGGCTAACCGCTAGCATGCTAACGTGTGTATGATCACCTTGAATGATCTCTCCTGCAAAGACACATCATTTAGGAAACAACGGGGCGTTCATTCAACACACTATGGCGTCAAACTAACACGACACTGAAAAAGCCGACTCGTCTTTTAAAACTGAGCCAAAAGAGCCGACTCTCTGAAAAGAGCCGAACTTCCCATCACCGGAAGAGCTCCCCTGACACGTAACCTCTTCCAGCTTCTACTCTTCACACGGTGTTTCTCCACCTTCAGACATCTGAAAATACAATAAAACAGGGCAACATTACAATAACTATTGTGAGTCTATACTTCTTCTTATTTAAACTAATTCAAGCAAAACGTCAGTGGAATCATACAATAGCAAGGTGTTTGTTAACTGGGAAACAAACACCTTGCTAAAGCTAAGCAGGTGAGTGTTAGCATTCAGTTAGCGGCTGAATAAACACCAAACAAACACTCTAAAATAGATGCTGTTGTTCATGTTCAAGTTGTTACCCACACACTGCAGATTCCTCTCTCCCTATGTTGGGAATAGCCCTGTAATAACGGATTAATAAACGGATTAACTTAGCGCTAACGGACTAACTTAGCGCTAACGGCTCTGTGCCGTGGGCGTCGCACTGTGCCGTGGGCGTCGTCGTGCAGGGGGCGTCGCACTGTGCCGTGGGCGTCGCATTGTGCCGTGGGCGTCGCACTGTGCAGGGGGCGTCGTCGTGCAGGGGGCGTCGCACTGTGCAGGGGGAGTCGCACTGTGCCGTGGGCGTCGCACTGTGCAGGGGGCGTCGCACTGTGCCGTGGGAGTCGCACTGTGCCTTGGGCGTCGCACTGTGCAGGGGGCGTCGCACTGTGCAGGGGGCGTCGCACTGTGCAGGGGGCGTCGTCGCTTGAGGTACGGCCCCCGTGCCATAGGCGTCGTCGCTTCAGGTGAGGGACGACGCCTATGGCTCAGGGCGGAGGACATGCCAAGCCTAGCTATAAAAAGCCATTCTACTCTGTGCCCCGCCACTTCTTCAAACCTTCTGAAAGAAACTCGCCAACTCCCAGCGGGTCCATGGAGTTTCGTCGCCGTCGGCTGCAACTGGAGCTTCGTTGCCGTCGCCTGCACATGGAGCTTCGTCGCTGTGGCATAGAGCTTCGTCGCCGTCGCATAGAGCTTCATCGCCGTCGCCTGCACATGGAGCTTCGTTGCCGTCGCATAGTGCTTCGACGCCGTCGCCTGCACATGGAGCTTCGCCTGCACATGGAGCTTTGTCGCCTGCGGGCGGCGATTTGCCTGTGCATGGAGCGTCGCCTGCTTGTGGAGCGTAGCCTGCGGGTGGACCCAACACAACGTGTCATGCCGATGTGGCCCGGCATGCGGTCTGAGTGCGTCGTGCCATTGGAGCCCGGCGTGTGGATGGAGCCAACGCAACGTGTCATGCTGATGCAGCCCGGCGTGCACATCACGTACATCGTGTGGATGGAGCCCGGCCCACAGATGCAGCCCGGCGTGCGGTTCGAGTGCGTCGTGCGGATGGAGCCCGGCGTGCACATCACGTACATCGTGTGGATGGAGCCCGGCCCACAGATGCAGCACGGCGTGCGGTTCGAGTGCGTCGTGCGGATGGAGCCCGGCGTGCACATCCCGTACGTCATGTGGATGGAGCCCGGCCCACAGATGGAACATGTTATGCTGATGCAGCAATGGTTCAATTGATGAGCCTTTACTTTAACTGAACAGTTTGACCCGAATCCCGTTTGTTATCATTGAGGAGGCGGGGTTTATGACCTATACTGCAGCCAGTCAGTAGGGGGAGCTCTAAAAATAAAAGCTTCACTCCACAGGTGACCTTGTCCCGTCCATTATTTTTACAGTCTATGGAAGAGATCCCCTGACACGTATCCTCTTCCAGCTTCTACTCTTCACACCGTGTTTCTCCACCTTCAGACATCTGAAAATAAAACAAAACAGGGCAACATTACAATAACTATTGTGAGTCTATACTCCTGCTTATTTAAACTATCTTATTCAAGCAAAACGTCAGTGGAATCATACAATAGCAAAGTGTTTGTAACCTGGGAAACAAACACCTTGCTAAAGCTAAGCAGGTGAGTGTTAGCATTCAGTTAGCGGCTGAATAAACACCAAACAAACACTCTAAAATAGATGCTGTTGTTCATGTTCAAGTTGTTACCCACACACTGCAGATTCCTCTCTCCCTATGTTGGGAATAGCCCTGTAATAACATAAACGGACTAATAATGTATCATGCGCGCTAACGGCTAATGCTAGCGCGGCTAACCGCTAGCATGCTAACGTGTTTATGATCACCTTGAATGCTCTCTCCTGCAAAGAAACATCATTTAGGAAACAACGGGGCGTTCATTCAACACACTATGGCGTCAAACTACCACCACACTGAAAAAGCCGACTCGTCTTTTAAAACTGGGCCAAAAGAGCCCACTCTCTGAAAAGAGCCAAGCTTCCCATCACCAGAAGAGATCCCCTGACAAGTATCGGGTCTTTTTCAAATCGTCCACTACACCCTAGCCCTATCCACTACCCCTCCGTTTGCGCGTCCACGCGGAGGGTCCGCCATATTAAGTCCGTCTGCGGCTATAAGTACTGTCAGTAAAACTCACGGCACCGTGAGTCAGGGGATGGCTGAGTTCACGAAAAAGGGCGGGGGGAATGGGTTTTTTCGTGAACTCAGAGTGCGCCCCTAGTGGCGGCTATAAGTACTGTCAGTGTCACTAACAGCTCCGTGAGTCAAGGGATCGGCTATAAGTACTGTCAGTAAAACTCACGGCACTGTGAGTGTGAGATTGGGCCTTTCAGTGATCTCAGGGGAAGCTGCAAGTGCTGTGAATTCTTTATTTAGTAAGCAGGGAGTACATTCAGAGTACACAGTATGATCATCAGGAGCACAAAGTACAAAACTACAAAAAAACCCATTCCCCCCACCCTTTTTCGTGAACTCAGCCATCCCTTGACTCACGGTGCCGTTAGTGACACTGACAGTACTTAAAGCCGCCACTAGGGGCGCACTGTGAGTTCACGCAAAAATCCATTCCCCCCACCCTTTTTCATGAACTCAGCCATCCCTTGACTCACGGTGCCGTTAGTGACACTGTCAGTACTTATAGCCGCCACTAGGGGCGCACTCTGAGTTCACGAAAAAACCCTTTTTGGTGAACTCAGCCATCCCTTGACTCACGGAGTAAGCCTTGTTATAAAAAGCCATTCTACTCTGTGCCCCGCCACTTCTTCAAACCTTCTGAAAGAAACTCACCAACTCCCAGCGAGTCCATGGAGTTTCGTCGCCGTCGGCTGCAACTGGAGCTTCGTTGCTGTGCGACTCGCGCTTTTCCTTTCCCTCTCACTATCACTCCCCCCACACGGCCGGGCCACATTTTTTTACCCAAAAGGACCCGTACGGTCACCGGAGGCCCGCTCCCCCCCGTGCCATGTTACGGGCACTCCTGTAGCCCCCCGGGGGTGTTAAACCCCCCCCCCCCCCCCTTCACAGTGGCTGAGTTCACGAAAAGAGGCGGGGGGAATGGGTTTTTTCGTGATCTCGGAGAGCGCCCCCTAGGGGTCTGGCTGAGTTCACGAAAAGAGGCGGGGGGAATGGGTTTTTTCGTGATCTCAGACAGCGCCCCTAGTGGAAGTACCAAGTAATACGGGTGAAACTCACGGGCCCGTGGGTTCACAGTGGCTGAGTTCACGAAAAGAGGCGGGGGGAATGGGTTTTTTCGTGATCTCACACAGCGCCCCTAGGGGAAGTGCCGAGTACTGCGAGTGAAACTCACGGACCCGTGACTTCACGAAAAGAGGCTGGGAGATTGGGCCTTTTAGTGATCTCGGAGGCTGGGGACAGTGAGGGGAAGCTGTAAGTACTGCGAATTCTTTATTTGGTAAGCAGGAGTACATTCAGTACATTGCATGATAATTAGGAGCAGCGCACACATAATATCATTTAGAGTAGAGCACATCTCACACCGTGTTTAAGTTCTTCAGCAGACAGAATGAGCTCTCCAGGCCGCTCAGCCTGTTATATAGTGTTTGTGTACTGTGCAAAGAGAACCGTTAAAAATAATATTTTTTAATTTTAATATTCATTAAAAATAATAAACATCACACAGATTAGATAAAGTTAAACTTTCAATATATTTTTTTAATTTTCCTCAAACCCCGTATGACATTTCAGTGTGGTTTTAAACTACATGAAGAGAGGACATTTAACTCTGGAACATTCAGCAATTACATGAACATAAGAAAAACAATAGGCCTCAAGGTGTAGCACTTCCCTCACAGTAAACTGTGTGAGTAGCATACAGGTACAAGTTACAACAAATGGCAAATTCTACCGTTTGATTTAAGTGTTATACTTCTTTACATTTCTGAAGCTTTAAAACATGTTTGTTTTAATGTTTTCATCCAGCCTGTGAGTGAGGTCGATTACGCAGTGCGGCCAGCTGCAGGACCTGCTCAAAGGACGTCGGATTGCTTCATTCATCCGTTCATTTGTTTCCTGATAAGACACATACACTCTTATTAATCTGCCCGGGTGGTAATAGTAGACATTGAACACATACACATCTGGATTTTTCCCTGAAGCTGAACTCATTTTGACCGTTGAACTTTTCTCACAATTCCTCTTCATGGAGGAGAAGTCTTGTCCTCAAGCTTTGTCATGATTTCTAAACTCGTGTGGTCGTTAGCGTCTCTTGCTGTAGTTGATGTCACGGTAAACTGCTCAGGTAAAAGTCTGCAGATCTGAACTTTACGTTTACAGTTTATTTTGGTTTTTACAATGAAGAATAAACGAGTCCTTCGATTGGTGGAAACAATAGAAACGAACTGAACCTCTGGCTCCCCCTGCTGGACAGAACAGAGAGCTGCTGTGTGTCTGATTTGAAAACAGTGTGATCACAGTTTAAACTGTTTGGATTTGATTCAGCAGAAGAATCAGGTTTTGTGTTTACAGTTTAAAGAAAAGGAAGGAAAGTTTCAACAAATGTGTTTTTTTGTGAAAAACCGAACCATGTCCTGTTTCCAAACTGTTTATTCTCTGTTTTGGACTTCTTGTTCACAAAAGGTTCGGTCCTGCCGGAGCTAACAGAAGTTAATCACCTGCTGTAGTTAACTAGTCTACCATTCCCTATAACTCAGAGGGCTACCTTATTTCAGATCTCTAGTCTACTGTTTCCTAGCAGATGGAGCTCACGGTAAAATCATCTAACACCCATTCAAGGAGGAACAGTCCATCTAACCGCGCCAGGATTTACTGCCCAAAATCCGCCACGTAGGATAATTAGTTACAAGTACAGCTCTTAGGTGCTAGGTGGGTTGAGGTGTGAAAATCAGTTTTTGTGTGCCGTGGTGTGGTGGGTCACTGCTTACCTCCGAAGCTCATGGGGCATCATTGAACCAGTGGATGTGGACTGTAGCTGTTTCCGTTCAACGTTCTTGAAGCTTTTTTACGGCCCTCGTGGGCGCTTTCATCTTGCAATTTTGACGTCATTTGGAGCCAGAGTCTGCGCAGTAGGGTCCAGCTGGAGAAGCCCTGGTAACATGCCCCGCCCATTTAGCGTATCGCCGTGATGACTTGCGCAGTCCAGCTACGCCAAGAGCATACATATCTTTACCGAGGGAAATTCATCTACCGACCGTGGAGGTGAGTATAAAACCACCATATATTTCAAGTCAAACATCTGAACGTAATCCATCTAAACATGAAGAAAATCTGTTAATTAATTGAAATTTAATTTGAATTTAAACTGTGGATTAATAAAACTATCTTTGGCAAAAAAAAATGAACTAAACATAAGTTAGTAACATAAGCTGTGAACAGATCTTAAGGTGCTGGCAAAAAAATGCTATATGATAGAAAGGTAGAAGGTCGTGGTAAAAGATGCACATCATTACTACTTACTTACTTGAAGTCTATGTACAGTTACATGAACATTGATGTAAATGTGTGAGAGGATATGTGTGCGTTTCTTTGCATTACTGTGAAGTTGGTAGATGAATCTGCTTCATGAAGGTTTCTGTTTGTATGGACCTTTTCTTTGGTTCTTTACCTCGGTCAACCAATTTAGAGATGTTGTGTATTTCATTGTAATCGATTGTTTTTATTATCCTCATTTTAGGCAAAAGGAAGAAGAAGGATGGATGATACAGAGAGGACTTAGAAGGTTAAACTGTCAGGTGTAGTTTCATGAGTGGCGACATACCGCTTCAAACTTAATATTCAGCACTCATGCAAGTTTACTTATGTACACGCCTGCACGCGTGACTATATTTTCTATGTGCTTACATGTCATGCAGATGCTGCTTGACAGTGAAGCTCCTCTGACCAAAGTAGCTTCAGTCTCACCTGACACTACACCCAACTACTTTAATGAGGTCAGTTTAGTGCAACTCAGGCAGGCAGGCAGGTAGGTAGGTAGGTACGTGTGCGATGGACTGGTGTGCATGAATTTAGGATGGCTTCACCCCCATCTGATACATTTACCAGTCCCTCCAGGAAGTTGCGATGTTGCGATCGCAACAATTCACGCAAATTCAACCAATCCCCACCAATTTCTCAGCGACCTTGCAATTTTGTTCAATCACACAACTTTTCTGCGAATTTAAACAATGAGAGTAGTCCCCCGCAAAAACAGCGAGCTACACGTCACCAAAGTTTCGTGACCACGGACCAAACTCCCTTCCTGTTTATCTGCAATCAGAAGAGTGAGCATGAAGCGCTGCAGGTCCGTCCTGTCTCCATGACAACCGTTTGTTGACAACGTGCTGCTGTGTAGCTGACACTGCTCCGTCACTTTTTACTGCAAGTTTAATATTTGAGATGGTTTTTTAACCCTGCAGACACGGAGCATAGACGATCTGGGTACAAGATATGATCTGTAGGAAGATATAAAATACAGGGAATATCAGACATACTGAAAAGAGCAAACGAGTCAACAGCGCCTTTCTGAAAAGAGAAAAGAGCTCGGCGTGGACACACAAAAATTACAGTGTGTGTGTGTGAGGGACATGTTGTCTTGATAGTTGTAAGTGCCGGTTAATTGTAATCAATGAAATCGAGACGGCTCCGTGTGGAAGTGCTGGCAGCCATTTATTTTCAACCCTTAACAAGACAATCCCCCAAGACACAAGAGGGCGCTCAAGAGTAGCGCGTGGACTAAACCACTACCATAACATCCCCCTTTCTCAGTACGTTATGAGCGATAACGTTACATCAAAATTATTTCAACTTATTATGCAGTAATGTAAACATTGCATCTTATTTACGTGTATTGTTACCAATTAGGGCTGTAATAACAAACTTCTTTCTTAGCTTGTAAATAGAACTTGTACAGGATTAACTGTTATTACATTGTAATTGGCGTAACATTTCTTTTATCTTGAACCATGAACTAACTATGAAGGTGGGATAGACTACCCATACCTTCAGCTGAGTGAGGGGATTATTCTGCCCCGGGCTGGTCACTCAGTGTTTGAGAGTACCTTCTACCTAGGTCAAAGTCCTTAAGGTACCTCGGAGGATTTCTCTCTCTGGTTGGATACCGCTTCTCTGTAGGACGATTATTTGGAGATGTTGGGAGTCGAGGAGTAGCAGGTGCATCAAGTGGCGGGTCGTTCTGCAGGACAGAAACAGGGGTGTCCTCAGGGTCGGTCTTAGACCCTGTGAGAGTAACAAGATGACTCCGATTGCGTCTCAGGAGTCCTCTGGGGGTCTGAACCAGGTACGACCGTGGTGTATCCGCACTGGCTGTAACTGTCCCATTTTCTTTCATGTCTGTAATCCAAACCTGATTTCCTGGGTGTAGTCCCGAAAGGTCCTGTGCTCGGTGTCTGCTATTGAACCATTTCCACTGCTTATCTCTCTCCCTCCGTTCTCTCTCTCTCAGCGTAGTGATGTCAGTCCACCCTGGTTTGAGGCAGGATGGAAGGATGGGCACCGTAGTGCGAAGTTTTCTTCCCATCAGGAGCTCCGCCGGGCTGTGGCCATTAGCAAGCGGAGTGGCACGATATGCCATGAGCGCAAGATAGGGGTCGCTCTCTTTCTGCAGTAGGTTTTTCACTGTTCTCACGGCTCGTTCAGCCTCGCCATTGCTCTGGGGAAATCTTGGACTGGAGGTGGTGTGGGCAAAGTCCCATTCATAAGCAAATCTTTGGAAGTGCTCTGATGAGAACTGTGGGCCATTGTCACTCCGAACCTCCACAGGAATGCCGTGTCTTGCAAAGATGGACTTCATGTGTTCAATCACTGCAGTAGAAGTAGTGTGCGTGAGCTTGGCTACCTCTATGAATCTGCTGAAATAGTCCACTAAAAGCAGGTACTGGCTGTTATTCCATTCAAAAAGATCAACACCAACCAACTCCCACGGATGTGTTGGAAACTCTGTGGGCAGTAGTGTTTCTCTGTGGTGTGGCCTCTCTTTAGCACACGTGTCACATTCAGACACTAACTTCTGCAGTTGTGCGCTGAGTCCTGGCCACCATACCGACTGCTTTGCTCTCTCTCTGGACTTTGCGATGCCCTGGTGACCTGTGTGCAGGCGGCCCAAAATGTCCTTTTGCAGTGACTTGGGAATGACTATACGTGTCCCCTTTAACAGTAGGCCATTCTCGACTGTGAGGTCACCAGCGTGTTGCTGATAGGGAAAGCATGGCCCTGATATTTTGTGTTTGTCCGGCCAGCCATTCCAGCAGTAGTGTTTCACTTGTCTTAATATGTCGTCCCTGTCTTGGTGTTCTCGGATTTGTAGTAACCTTTTCTCTGTTGCAGGAAGATTAGTGACAACCTGATGTGCATACAAGTCTATTTCTTCTCCTAATGTTTTGTCATGCACTGCCTTTACTGGTGCTCTGGACAACACGTCCGCAGTCGCAATGCATTTGCCAGGCACACGTGAAATGGAGAAACAGTACCTCATTAATCTCATTCTCAGTCTCTGTACGCATGGTGGTAGCTCGTCAAGGTTCTTTGAGCCTAAAAGTGGTTTTGTGATCCGTCTCAACATGGAACTTGATGCCTATGAGAAAATCTGAGAACCGCTCACACGCCCAGGTTATGGCCAGGGCCTCTTTCTCAATCTGAGCGTACCTTTGTTCTGTCGGGCTGAGTGCTCTTGATGCGAATGCGACTGGTTTGACTGTGCTGTCTTCCTGCTTTTGAAGCAGCACTGCTCCGAGTCCAAAGGAAGATGCGTCTGCTGATACTGTTGTCTGTGCTTTTGGGTTGTAGAGTGCCAAGTTTGGTGGCCTGCTCAGTTCTGACTTGATCATGTCAAATGCTTTTTGTTGAGCATCACCCCAGCACCACACGTTTTTAGCACTCAACAAGTCCCTCAGTGGCTGTGTCTTCTCTGCGAGGTGAGGGAGGTATTTTCCCAAATGATTGACCATCCCTAGGAACCGCCTCACACCACTGACGTCTGTGGGTGCCTCCATGTTGCTGACTGCTTTCACTTTTTCTGGGTCTGCTTTCACTCCAGTACTGTCAATGATCTGTCCCAGAAACTTAATGGAGGTTTTAGAAAACTCACATTTCTCGCTTTTCAGCTTCACTCCTGACTTTTCAAGCCGCTTCAGAACTGCCTCCAGTCGTGTGTCGTGTTGGGCCTGCGTTTCAGCGTACACCAGTATGTCGTCCATCTGGCAGACCACATCCTTTTCTGGAAATGTTCGGGAGCAGATGAGATACCAAAACAGAGTCTATTAAAACAAAATCTCCCGAAGGGTGTGATGAATGTGGTTAAGAGTGCTGAATCTCTGGACAACGGGATTGGCCAGAATCCTGAGTTTGCATCAAGTTTTGAGAAGATCTTTGCATCTTGAAGCTGTCCCAGAGTGTGCTCGACTGATGGTAGCATGTGTCGTTCTCGTTTAACAGAGTCATTCAGCTTTGTTAGGTCGACACATACACGTACCTCCTCTTCAGATCGCTTTGGAATCGGGACCATCCCGGCACACCAGTCAGTGGGCTGCTCCACTCTTGAAATGACCCCTAGCTCCTCCATGCGAGCTAGTTCCTTTTTAACTTTAGGTAACAGGGGTAGTGGGACGCGTCGGGGGGTTGTCAGAGCAAATGGCTTGGCATCTTCTTTAAGCTCGATTCTATATTCCCCCTCCATTTTGCCTAAGCCACTGAACAGTTTTGGGAAACGCTGCTTCACTGCCTCTACTGATGTGAGTGACACTGCCTCCACTCTAGCCACCAACCCGAGAGCTACACTTGCTGGGCGACTAAGTAATCCCTGTATCAGATCTGCTACCACATACACTGCCTGTACTGTCGAGTTATTGGCTGTGCTTAGGTTAGCTGTGAACTTCCCTTTAACTGCAAGAGGTGACATGCCCGCCCCATACAGTTTCAGTTTAGTTGGCTGTAGTTGTGGTCTCTGTGCTAGAGTATTGTAAACCTTTTCAGGGAGGACAGTTACGTCTGCTCCTGTGTCAATCTTGAGCACACAGTCTAGATTGTTTACTTTGACAGTAGTAACCCATGCATCATCTGACTTATCTGAAGCCACTGAGCCTAAAAATGCAACCTCACTTTCACTGTTGTAGTCATTACCTGCAGCCTGGATTTCTCTTACTGCTCCTGACCTACACACTCGTGCATAGTGTCCTTTTTTCTTGCACTGATTGCAGAATACATCTCTGGCTGGGCAAATATGTTTGCTGTGATGCTGTGATTTGCATTGTTGAGTGTCACGACTTGTGTTTCTCTCTTGGGCTTGTTTCATTGCCTTTGGTGGTTTATTGAATGTTTTAGTGAAAGTCTTTGTTTTTGCTTTGACACTGTCCACGTTGCAGGGGTTTACTTGTCTGAAGTTAGTTTTCAGAAGATCCTGCTGTTTCTTCACGAGCTCACTTTGACGAATTTTCATGACTGCTTTGTCCAGCGTAAGCTCAGCATCCATCTGTAGTGACTCCGAGAGCCGCTTGTCACTTATCCCAACCACGAGTCTGTCTCTGATCATTTCACTGTGCAGGGCACCATAGCCACAGTGCTCTGCCAGGGCATACAATGACGTGATAAAACTGTCTGCAGTCTCTCCTATTTCTTGTTGTCTTTGGTTAAACTTTGCACGTTCAAAAATTACATTTCTTCTCACAACAAAATGTGCCTCCAACCTGGCTACCATTGTGTTGTAATCACTCGCCTCCTCAACTGTCAGGTTCAAAGAAGTTAGCACGTCCTCTGCTTCTTCTCCCATTGTGTAAATCAACGTGTTTACCTGGTTTTCTTCTGGCTGTAGCTCGAGCCCAGAAGCTATTGTGATAAGTTCGAACCGTTTGGTCCATTTCGGCCACTCTTCTGGCTTTTTGAAGTCAAATTTTGGTGGCGGTGAGATCTGAAATGCTGTTGGTGGCGCTGCCATGCTGTGTCGCGATCGATGCTCGGCACTTACTGCGCTTGTTTCTTCAAGCTTACAACGCGAGTTCACTCCGGTCAGTAAGAGCAAGTCCTTCTTTTGTTTCGTTGCTCCCCCGGACTACTTCTGACACCATGTCTTGATAGTTGTAAGTGCCGGTTAATTGTAATCAATGAGATCGAGATGGCTCCGTGTGGAAGTGCTGGCAGCCATTTATTTTCAACCCTTAACAAGACAATCCCCCAAGACACAAGAGGGCGCTCAAGAGTAGCGCGTGGACTAAACCACTACCATAACACATGTCACTGAGCGAGGCAGAGGAATATGCTTCACAAAGTAAATTGCTCTGCTCAGGTTAAAATATGACTCAATGACATCAACATTGCTGCCTGCTGCAATTTAATTGCAACGAACAGTTAAAAACATTGCAACATACATAGCAATTTTTTGTAAAAGCTGCCGTGAAATCAGAGATTTTAGGTCACAACAATCCCCCAAAAAGTCTACAAAATCCTGGAGGGACTGTAAAGAGAAGATGATTTTAATACATGTTACAGATGATCATGTTCTGGTTTGGACTTATAGAAAGAAATAGAATCAAAATACTCATCACGAGAAGAATAACTGCGACATTTCTACCAGCTGTTTCCTGTTTGTCCTTCCTCTCCTGTAATGTGTTTTAGAACAGATTCATTATAAATGAGCTCTGAGCTGATTCCTCTGTCAGTCCCTGATGGATGAAGCTCTCCTCAGCTTGCAGAGCTTCTCCACACACAAGATGGTGGAGGTTCCTCCTGTGGATCATCAGCTGCTCCTCTCTGCTCCACCAGAGTCCTGATCACTCACATTATGGCAGAAATCGCCATGGAATGGTCCTAATGAGAGAAGAAGAGAGATCACAGAAATCATGACTCATGTTCTACACTGACTTCCTTCATTCGCTGGAAGTCTGAAAAGGGGGGGGGGGGGGGGTTAGGGTAACACGGACTGCTTCCCTGTCACTGAACCTGCTGCTTTGCAGACCATCTCCTCTGTCAGCTGTTACACTGTACCGTTTTCCTGTGTTGACCTTCCTGTGTTAGCACATGTGTACAACTCCAGGCTCCACACGTCTGTTTCTCAGTTCAGTCCTCTCAGTTTTGTGTTTGACACTGTGAGCGGCCTGATTGACTCTATCTGCTGAAGGCTCAGCTGCAGAACAACATGGCCTCCATGACTTTCACACAGATAGCCAGCTGTAACAGTCCCATCCTGAACAGGCTGTATAAAACGGTCCGATGATTTAACACTTCATGTTGATTTGTACTTCACTGTACTTCTATATCAAGGTCACTGGTGAATTTGTCCTTAGAGAACAAAAGAACCTCCATGCTTTGGTTGAGCCCACACAGTCTTTGTTAGATAGAAACCTGAGCAGAAAACATTTCATCAGAAAGAAATGAGCTTTAGAAAATAAGCTCTATGACAGGACATGAGGAACATACAGAGAAAGATGTGTTCACAGCAGCTCCACAGCTGACTGTCTGATGGTCTCACAGACTCGGACATGGACTCCACTTTGAATGTTTGCAGCTTTATAGCTTCTTCAGAGTGGATGGTGACAGTGAAGTGAAATAAATCAGAGAGAGGAAAGTGATACTTGTTGATCAATCACTGTGGTGCAGTCGTGTTACTGTGAGGGAGTGACTGTCTGACTCTCATCAAATAATCCACAACATATTTTTACATCCACCTCAAAGCCTTCTCTGAATGAGCTGCTAACAACGTTCATCTAAGGACAGAAGCTTCAACTCATCTCTCTTCATGCTCTGGCTGGCTTTGAGGATGGAGCTGTAGAGACACTTGTAGAGGAGAGGACAGATTATATTGGACAACGTTAGCCATCCTCTCCTCGACATCATGGCAGGCCAGATGAGATGCAGCAGTGGATGGTTCATTTCACTGTACTGCAGGACTCAGAGGTTCAGGAGATGCTTTGTCCCCACAGACAATTAGGCTTCATAACACACAGGCCAACGGTAGCAGCTCATAACTGGAGCTGTGGGTAAACCGTCACTGCCTGCCTTTCCTCCTCTTTCTCCTGAACACTCTCATCCCTGGGATTGGTGCAATAAGAACTATTTAGGACTGCAGAGACTTTGACTGTTTAAATCATCTGTTCATTTCATCTCTCCAGTTTTGGATTATTCCTGACTCTGTTTGGAGTCCTGTTTTTAAAATGAACATCGTCTTCTTCACTGTTTGTTCAATGTTTGAACTTCTCTTTGTGAGCTACAGGATACTCCTGAATTTAATCCAGGAGAGAGGTTCAGGGGACAGATTGTTGATACACATCAGCTCATATATTCAGATTCTTGTTTGTTGTTGGAGAAATCCTTTTCTGGGTGGACACTATGAAGAAAGTTCAACATACTCAGGGTTTGTTTTCTGTGATCTGGCTTCACTAACCCTGACAGAAGAGATGGTGCTGAACAGTCACATGAAGCTGCTTATCAACCTGACAAGTAAACCCAGAGTTTCAGAGAGCACGCTCACATAAAAGGGGCGGAGCTAGCTTCATTTAACCTATCACAATCATCACAGAGTCTGCAGTCAGCAGATCATCATATCTAACAAACTGTGAACAAACTATATGAATAATATGAAGAAGTTGAAGACAAACAGGCTCAAAGACTAAAGTTCTCCCACTGACCAATCAGACCAGTCGCTCTGTTTGTGATGGTCAGAGCTGCAGCTGAATCAGAACTTCTCAAACTGTGCTGCAGGAACAAATGCAGGAAGGACAACTGACAGAAACAAAGAAACATCAGAGAGGATTCATGTCCAAACTACAGTTTGTTATATTTTCTTATAATTGTTAGTTCACCTTCAAACTGAGCAGAGTGAGTCATGTTTCTTCTCTGAACTGAATGTGTCGCTCTGACTCATGTGGAGACGAGAACAGTTTGAGAAGTTCTGATTCAGCTGCAGCTCTGACCATCACAAACAGAGCGACTGGTCTGATTGGTCAGTGGGAGAACTTTAGTCTTTGAGCCTGTTTGTCTTCAACTTCTTCATATTATTCATATAGTTTGTTCACAGTTTGTTAGATATGATGATCTGCTGACTGCAGACTCTGTGATGATTGTGATAGGTTAAATGAAGCTAGCTCCGCCCCTTTTATGTGAGCGTGCTCTCTGAAACTCTGGGTTTACTTCTCAGGTTGATAAGCAGCTTCATGTGACTGTTCAGCACCATCTCTTCTGTCAGGGTTAGTGAAGCCAGATCACAGAAAACAAACCCTGAGTATGTTGAACTCTCTTCATAGTTTCCACCCAGAAAAGGATTTCTCCAACAACAAACAAGAATCTGAATATATGAGCTGATGTGTATCAACAATCTGTCCCCTGAACCTCTCTCCAGATGTGTTCAAGGACAGGACGGAAACAGGGAAACAAGAAGCTCAGTGAATAGAAACTGTAACATTCACCAACGTAGATCTACATTTAAACATTCAGCTTTCTCCATCAAAGGCTGTAAACACCTGAAATCACATTAAACACCTGAAATCACATTAAACACCTGAAATCACATAAAACACCTGAAATCACATTAAGCACCTGAAATCACATTAAACACCTGAAATCACATTAAACACCTGAAATCACATTAAACACCTGAAATCACATAAAACACCTGAAATCACATTAAGCACCTGAAATCACATTAAACACCTGAAATCACATTAAACACCTGAAATCACATTAAACATTAAACACCTGAAATCACATTAAACACCTGAAATCACATTAAACACCTGAAATCACATAAAACACCTGAAATCACATTAAACACTTGAAATCACAATAAACACCTGAAATCACATTAAACACCTGAAATCACATTAAACACCTGAAATCACATAAAACACCTGAAATCACATTAAGCACCTGAAATCACATTAAACACCTGAAATCACATTAAACACCTGAAATCACATTAAACACCTGAAATCACATAAAACACCTGAAATCACATTAAGCACCTGAAATCACATTAAACACCTGAAATCACATTAAACACCTGAAATCACATTAAACATTAAACACCTGAAATCACATTAAACACCTGAAATCACATTAAACACCTGAAATCACATAAAACACCTGAAATCACATTAAACACTTGAAATCACAATAAACACCTGAAATCACATTAAACACCTGAAATCACATTAAACACCTGAAATCACATTAAACACCTGAAATCACATTAAGCACCTGAAATCACATTAAACACCTGAAATCACATTAAACACCTGAAATCACATTAAACACCTGAAATCACATAAAACACCTGAAATCACATTAAGCACCTGAAATCACATTAAACACCTGAAATCACATTAAACACCTGAAATCACATTAAACATTAAACACCTGAAATCACATTAAACACCTGAAATCACATTAAACACCTGAAATCACATAAAACACCTGAAATCACATTAAACACTTGAAATCACAATAAACACCTGAAATCACATTAAACACCTGAAATCACATTAAACACCTGAAATCACATTAAACACCTGAAATCACATTCATCTCACACTTCAAATCTTCTTAAAAAAACAGTGAAATGAGAGCTTTACCTACTTTTAGATTTAAACTGGTTTATATCATTTGTATAATGCTCATTTTGTGGAACATGTATTTTAATGGATCCTCATGAAGAGGGCTTTATTGTGTTTGCTAAAACAAAGGACCAACTAAAGACACGAGCTGGAAATCAACAGCGGCTATAAACTCTTAATGCAGCTCATCAGTTTCATGCTTTGTATTGAGACTATGTTCAATCACATTTTCCCTGTTAAATAAATAAATTCAAACGTGGAGGGTTTACTAAAGAACACTGAGAGACTGACCTCACAGTCTTCAGACGATAGTTTGGATTCTCCTGAAAATCAATCAGCAGCTCCATATCTAAATCCTGCAGGTTGTTCTGACTCAGGTCCAGCTTTCTGAGATGGGAGGGGTTGGACTTCAGAGCTGAGGCCAAAGAAGAACAGCTGATCTCTGACAACCTGCAGCGACTCAATCTGAATAAAGAATAAAAATAATGTGTAATCCAGTCACGTGTTCAGGTTGTTATGAGTATCTCAACATCACTGCTCTGTGATGTTACTACATTTATCAAATCACACATTATTGAATCACAAGTCTTCATGATTTCACTTCTTAACAGAACCAGGGGAAACCAGAGGCTTCATGTGCACGTTGTTTAACTTTACTTCACAGTCACAAAAACATTTTCACATCAAATCTCTAAATTATTCAGCAACTTGAAAAAATATCTCCTCAACCATTAAATATCCAGAGATTTAAATTCAGAGAAATGACGGAATGTGCAACAATGGAGGATGTGGATTTAAATGATCCAAATGAATGACACAGTCAATGATCTTACATCAGAGTCTCCAGTCTGCAGTTTGGATTCTGCAGATATTCACACAGCAGCTTCACTCCTGAATCCTGCAGCTTGTTGTCAGTCAATTCCAGCTCTCTGAGATGGGAGGGGTTGGACTTCAGAGCTGAGGCCAGAAAAGAACAGCTGATCTCTGACAAACTGCAGTCCCACAATCTGAGTAAAGAATAAAAGAAGTTAATGTAGATGACAGTGAGCTTTATACATGAATGTGTGATGTTGTCCACATGAACACACTGATTTGATCATCATCTGTTCATTCCAACATTGAAGGACTTTATTAGGATGGATTAATACTTTAGTTCTTCCTGATCCTTCTTAGATTCAAACACTCAAAGCTCCTGTGAGGAACTTTCATTACGTGTCTGTTTTGGCGCCCCCCTGTGGACAAAGTGAAACCTCTTCTCTCTTTACTGATCTTGTCCTGTACAGTATTCCCTCACTAAAAACTCCTCCTGCTTTCTTTGAACTCTACAAACTACAAGTCAGTGTGAATCTCTTCTGTAGGAAATGTAAAGAAAGGCTTTTCCAGACAGCGTCCTGTGATTCTCCTCATGTGACAGCGAGCAGCTGGAAACAGACAGACTTTCAGAAGGACTTTATAATGTTGGTGGTCTCATTGACTTTAGACAATCATCAAGAGAAGTCCAGATTACTTTGAGTGTGTTTCATCAGCAGATCAAACCTCCTCACAGTACCTTTAAATCACAGACTTTGTTTTGATATATGATCATAAAAACATGAACGGTATGAAAGAAAGGAAGAATGATCCATAAACAGATGTTCTTCAAGTCTCTTGTAAAGTGGACTCTCATTCAGAATGATGAGGTCCAGCAAATATGACAATAAAATCAGACAATCCATCCAAACACGTGTCCCGTCATGATGTGATCTGTTACTAAAGGACAGTTCATGGAGGCTTGTCAGAGTCCTCTCTACACTCCTAAATGTCTCTGTGCTGCTCTTCTCTGGATCTGTGTATTTCATATGGAGCTTGTTTGGAAGTTAAAGGTGATGAGAGGCTCATGAACTGTTTGTGATTATCACCACACATTCTTTAAACCTGTGAGCCGTACAGGAAGCTGTTCTTAGATCAGAGGCTCGACCATCTAACATCTAATGAGTCATGAAGGCAGGCAGGACAAACACAACATGAGATTAGCAGACCCTCTTCAGTGGACTCAGGAGGTCAGTGGGGGCTGGGAGCAGAGCTGCTGCTAATGTTAGCTTGTTTCATGCTGCTCAGCTTGTTTTTAGGTTAGGATTCACACAGTGTTCATCATTCCTGAGGTGTTGAACTGCAGCACAGACTCAAAGAAAGAAAAGGTGTCTGACCTCAGAGTCTCCAGTCTGCAGTTTGGACTCTGCAGATAATCACACAGCAGCTTCACTCCTGAATCCTGCAGCTTGTTGTCACTCAGGCTCAGCTCTCTGAGATGGGAGGGGTTGGACTTCAGAGCTGAGACCAGAAAAGAACAGCTGATCTCTGACAAACTGCAGCCCCACAATCTGAATAAAGAATAAAAGTAAATGTAGATGACAGTGAGCTTTAGACATGAATGTGTGATGTTGTCCACATGAACACACTGATGTGATCATCATCTGTTCATTCCAACATTGAAGGACTTTATTAGGATGCATTAATACTTTAGTTCTTCCTGATCCTTCTTAGATTCAAACAATCAAAGCTCCTGTGAGGAACTTTCATTACGTGTCTGTTTTGGCGCCCCCTGTGGACAAAGTCAAACCTGTTCTCGCTTTACTGATCTTGTCTTGTACTGTATTCCCAGAGATGCAGAAAGAAGGATAGGATAGAATGGGGGACGGGGGGGGGGGGGGGGGGTTGTTTGGGCAGGCCATCCTCATCAACTGTCCCAAGGAACCTAAGAGAGCTCAGGAGCTCCCATAAAAAGGAGAGGTTAGTAGCTTGAATATAATGATAGTGACGAGCAGTAATAAGAAATGAAAGCTGAGAGAGAGATCAGAGTTCCTGATGCCAGTTCCCCCGGTAGTCTAGACCTATAGCAGCATAACTATGAGCTGGTCCTAAGCCAGCCCTAACTATAAGATTTATCAAAAAGAAAAGTTTTAAGTCTATTCTTAAAAGTACCTAGTGTGTCTGCCTCCCGGACCCCGACTGGTAGACGATTCCAAAGGAGCCTGATAACTAAAGGCTCTACCTCCCATAGTACTTTTAGAGACTATAGGCACCACGAGCAGGCCTGCATTCTGGGAACGCAATGTTCTTGTCGGATAGTACGGTACAATTAACTCTTTAAGATAGGATGGTGCCTGACTGTTTAGAGCTTTGTAAGTGAGAAGAAGGATTTTAAAATCTATTCTTGATTTTATAGGGAGCCAATGGAGAGAAGCCAATACAGGAGTCATGTGGTCCCTTTTCCTAGTTCTAGTCAGAACACGAGCTGCAGCGTTTTGGACGAGTTGAAGGGTCTTTAGAGATTTACCATAGCACCCTGCTAAAATAGAATTACAGTAATCCAACCTGGAGGTAACAAATGCATGAACTAGTTTTTCAGCATCGTTTTGTGACAGGATCTGTCTGATCTTAGAGATATTACCAAGGTGAAAATAGGCTGTCCTTGAAATGCGTTTAATGTGAGAGTTAAAGAACATCAAATAGAACTCCTAGATTCCTAACAGTGGTACTAGAGGCTACGCTAATGCTACTAAGGGCTGTCATATCGGCAGAGAAAGTCTCTCTAAGGTTCTTAGGTCCAATCACTAGAACTTCAGTCTTGTCTGAGTTGAGCAGTAAGAAGTTTCTGGTCATCCAGGTCCTGATGTCCTTGAGGCAGGCTTCTAGTTTACGAAGCTGGTTGGTGTCTTCTGGCTTCATTGCTATGTAGAGCTGAGTATCGTCTGCATAGCAATGCAAGTTTATGGACTGTTTCCTCATAATACTACCTAGAGGAAGCATATATAATGTAAAGAGAATCGGTCCAAGCACTGATCCTTTAGGCACTCCATGGCTATCTTTGGTGTGCATAGAGGACTCATCATGAACATGCACAAACTGAGACCTCTCTGATAAATAGGATCTAAACCAACTTAAGGCAGTCCCTGTAACTCCAAGTCATTGTTGTAGTCTCTTTATCAGGATCTGATGGTCCATCGTGTCAAAAGCAGCACTAAGATCTAACAGGACGAGCACAGATAGAAGTCCCCTGTCTGAGGCTAACAGAATATCATTTGTTACCCTAACTAGTCTCAGTGCTATGCTAAACTCTAAATCCAGACTGAAACTCCTCAAACAGGCTGTTGTCGTGGAGACAGTCACACAGCTGATTAGCTACCACTTTCTCTAAGATCTTGGAGATAAAAGGAAGGTTAGATATAGGTCTATAGTTAGCTACAGTTCCTGAATCAAGAGTAGGCTTTTTAAGGAGCGGTTTAATTACAGCTACTTTAAATGACTGGGGTACATAACCTGCCACTAAAGATATATTGATCATATTTAGTATGGAGCTGCTAACTAGGGGAAAGACTTCCTTAAAAAGCTTGGTTGGGATTGGATTTAAAAGACAGGTTGACGGTTTAGATGCAGAAATAATCGAATTTAGTTCTGAAAGGTTAATTGGAGAGAAACAGTCGAGGTTAGTATCAGAATGTGGAACTGTTTCTGCTGTATCCAAAATATAGGAGGAATCTGCACTGAGTAAAGGTAGTAAGTTGCTAATTTTGTCTCTAATATTTAGAATTTTATCACTAAAAAAGCTGCTGAAATCATTACTGCTAAGGGCTAAAGGCCTTAACAAATGATGTTCTGTTAGCCTCAGACAGGGGACTTCTATCTGTGCTTGTCCTGTTAGATCTTAGTGCTGCTTTTGACACAATTGACCATCAGATTCTGTTACAGAGACGAGAACAATTGCTTGTAGTTACAGGAACTGCCTTAAGTTGGTTTAGATCCTATTTATCAGAGAGGTCTCAGTTTGTGCATGTTCATGATGAGTCCTCTATGTACACCAAAGTTAGCCATGGAGTGCCTCAAGGATCAGTGCTTGGGCCGATTCTCTTTACATTATATATGCTTCCTCTAGGTAGTATTATGAGAAAACACTCCATGAACTTTCATTGCTATGCAGACAATACTCAGCTCTACATGTCAATGAAGCCAGTAGACAAAAATCATATGACGGCCCTTAGTAGTATTAGTGTAGCCTCTAGTACCACTGTTAGGAACCTAGGAGTTCTGTTTGATCAGGATATGTCCTTTGATTCCTACATTAAACACATTTCAAGGACAGCTTATTTTCACCTTGGTAATATCTCTAAGATCAGACAGATCCTGTCACAAAACGATGCTGAAAAACTAGTTCATGCATTTGTTACCTCCAGGTTGGATTACTGTAATTCTATTTTAGCAGGGTGCTATGGTAAATCTCTAAAGACCCTTCAACTCGTCCAAAACGCTGCAGCTCGTGTTCTGACTAGAACTAGGAAAAGGGACCACATTACTCCTGTATTGGCTTCTCTCCATTGGCTCCCTATAAAATCTAGAATAGAATTTAAAATCCTTCTTCTCACCTACAAAGCTCTAAACGGTCAGGCACCATCGTATCTTAAAGAGTTAATTGTACCGTACTATCCGACAAGAACATTACGTTCCCAGAATGCAGGCCTGCTCGTGGTGCCTATAGTCTCTAAAAGTACTATGGGAGGTAGAGCCTTTAGTTATCAGGCACCGCTCCTTTGGAATCGTCTACCAGTCGGGGTCCGGGAGGCAGACACACTAGGTACTTTTAAGAATAGACTTCAAACTTTTCTTTTTGATAAATCTTATAGTTAGGGCTGGCTTAGGACCAGCTCATAGTTATGCTGCTATAGGCCTAGACTACCGGGGGAACTGGCTCCAGGATCTCTTATCTCTCTCTCCCTCTTTCTCTCCCAGCTTTCATATCTTATTACTGCTTGTCATCTTTATATTCTAACCTCTCCTTTTTCTGGGAGCTCCTGAGCTCTCTTAGGTTCCTTGACTGTTGGTGAGGAAGGCCTGCCCAAACAACCCCCCCCCCCCCCCCCCCCCCACGAGGATGGCCTGCCCAAACCCCCCCCCCCCCTGCTCTTTCGTTAATGTTAACAGACAAACAGTAAGGTCCTTTACCTGCTTTTGTAAAGTGTCTCGAGATAACGCCTGTTATGAATTGACGCTATACAAATAAAGATTGATTGATTGATAAAGGTCAGCAGCTTTAAGTGAGCCGTGATGTTGCCCACTCTGGCTCTACACACCTAACTATGCCCGCTGACTTCGCTAACTTCACGTTTCTGACTATGGAGTCTCCAATTATCAGAGTTTTTGTCTCAGCGGGTGTGTCGCTGAGTGGGGAAAATTTGTTTGAAACATGAAGTGGTTGGTGGTGAACCGTGTGCCTTGTTTTTTGACTATGCCTACCTCGAACTGTTTGTGATTATCCCCACACATTCTTTAAACATGTGAGCCGTACAGGAAGCTGTTCTTAGATCAGAGGCTCGACCATCTAACATCTAATGAGTCATGAATGCAGGCAGGACAAACACAACATGATGCCCAGAAACATGAGATTAGCAGACCCTCTTCAGTGAACTCAGGAGGTCAGTGGGGGCTGGGAGCAGAGCTGCTGCTAATGTTAGCTTGTTTCATGCTGCTCAGCTTGTTTTTAGGTTAGGATTCACACAGTGTTCATCATTCCTGAGGTGTTCAACGGCAACACAGACTTAAAGAAAGAAAAGGTGTCTGACCTCAGAGTCTCCAGTCTGCAGTTTGGACTCTGCAGATAATCACACAGCAGCTTCACATCTGAATCCTGCAGCTTGTTCTGACTCAGGTCCAGCTCTCTGAGATGGGAGGGGTTGGACTTCAGAACTGAGACCAGAGAAGAACAGCTAATCTCTGACAAACTGCAGCCCCTCAATCTGAATAAAGAATAAAAGAAGAATGAAAATAATGTGTAATCCAGTCACATGTGTTCAGGTTGTGATGAGTATCTCAACATCACTTTGTCCTGATGAATCAAGTTTTCTCTAAATGATTAGAGGATCATTTCTGATTGTGTATTCACTAAATCTAAATCCTCCAAATGTCAGCTCAACATTCATCCAGCTGTTCATGTGCACAGATGAAGAACAGGCTGCTGATCTCAGTCAGCTCTGTGATCTTACTACATTTATCAAATCACACATTATTCAATCACAAGTTTTCATGATTTCACTTCTTAACAGAACCAGAGGAAACCAGAGGCTTCATGTGCACCCTGTTCAACTTTACTTCACAGAGTCACAAAAACATTTTCACATCAAATCTCTAAATTATTCAGCAACTTAAAGAAGACGAAATCTCCTAAATCATTAAATATCCAGAGATTTCAATTCAGACAAATACTGAAAATAAATAAATCCTGAAATGAGCAACAATGGAGGATGTGGATTCAAATGATTCAGATGAATGACACAGTCAATGATCTGACCTCAGAGTCTCCAGTCTGCAGTTTGGAGTCTGCAGATATTCACACAGCAGCTTCACTCCTGAATCCTGCAGCTTGTTGTTACTCAGGTCCAGCTCTCTGAGATGGGAGGGGTTGGACTTCAGAGCTGAGGCCAGAGAAGAACAGTTGATCTCTGACAAACTGCAGCCCCACAATCTGAATAAAGAATAAAAGACAGGGATAGGTAGATCGATACTTAACTTGCTTGGGTTTTCTGTTCTTAGGAATTGGTACGTTTGCATATGTATATATGTTTACCTTTGTTTCTGTCACTGAAAAAGCCTTAAATAAAGTTGTTAAAAAAAACAAAAACAAGATACTTTGTTGATCCCGGGGGAAATTCAAGAAAGTCAATGTAGTAAGTAAATGTAGAGTAAATGTAGATGACAGTGAGCTTTAGACATGAATGTGTGATGTTGTCCACATGAACACACTGATGTTATCATCATCTGTTCATTCCAACATTGAAGGACTTTATTAGGATGCATTAATACTTTAGTTCTTCCTGATCCTTCTTAGATTCAAACACTCAAAGCTCCTGTGAGGAACTTTCATTACGTGTCTGTTTTGGCGCCCCCCTGTGGACAAAGTGAAACCTCTTCTCTCTTTACTGATCTTGTCCTGTACAGTATTCCCTCACTAAAAACTCCTCCTGCTTTCTTTGAACTCTACAAACTACAAGTCAGTGTGAATCTCTTCTGTAGGAAATGTAAAGAAAGGCTTTTCCAGACAGCGTCCTGTGATTCTCCTCATGTGACAGCGAGCAGCTGGAAACAGGCAGACTTTCAAAAGGACTTTATAATGTTGGTGGTCTCATTGACTTCAGACAATCATCAAGAGAAATCCAGATTACTTTGAGTGTGTTTCATCAGCAGATCAAACCTCCTCACAGTACCTTTAAATCACAGACTTTGTTTTGATATATGATCATAAAAACATGAACGGTATGAAAGAAAGGAAGAATGATCCATAAACAGATGTTCTTCAAGTCTCTTGTAAAGTGGACTCTCATTCAGAATGATGAGGTCCAGCAAATATGACAATAAAATCAGACAATCCATCCAAACACGTGTCCCGTCATGATGTGATCTGTTACTAAAGGACAGTTCATGGAGGTTTGTCAGAGTCCTCTCTACACTCCTAAATGTCTCTGTGCTGCTCTTCTCTGGATCTGTGTATTTCATATGGAGCTTGTTTGGAAGTTAAAGGTGATGAGAGGCTCATGAACTGTTTGTGATTATCCCCACACATTCTTTAAACCTGTGAGCCGTACAGGAAGCTGTTCTTAGATCAGAGGCTCAACCATCTAACATCTAATGAGTCATGAAGGCAGGCAGGACAAACACAACATGAGATTAGCAGACCCTCTTCAGTGGACTCAGGAGGTCAGTGGGGGCTGAGAGAAGAGCTGCTGCTAATGTTAGCTTGTTTCATGGGGCTCAGCTTGTTTTCAGGTTAGGATTCACACAGTGTTCATCATTCCTGAGGTGTTGAACAGCAGCACAGACTTAAAGAAAGAAAAGGTGTCTGACCTCAGAGTCTCCAGTCTGCAGTTTGGACTCTGCAGATAATCACACAGCAGCTTCACTCCTGAATCCTGCAGCTTGTTGTGGCTCAGGTCCAGCTCTCTGAGATGGGAGGGGTTGGACTTCAGAGCTGAGGCCAGAGAAGAACAGCTGATCTCTGACAAACTGCAGCAACTCAATCTGAATAAAGAATAAAAGAAGAATAAAAATAATGTGTAATCCAGTCACATGTGTTCAGGTTGTGATGAGTATCTCAACATCACTTTGTCCTGATGAATCAAGTTTTCTCTAAATGATTAGAGGATCATTTCTGATTGTGTATTCACTAAATCTAAATCCTCCAAATGTCAGCTCAACATTCATCCAGCTGTTCATGTGCACAGATGAAGAACAGGCTGCTGATCTCAGTCAGCTCTGTGATGTTACTACATTTATCAAATCAGACATTTTTCAATCACAAGTCTTCATGATTTCACTTCTTAACAGAACCAGAGGAAACCAGAGGCTTCATGTTGTTTTTAATCTTCATGAAGAGTTTGAAACTTTTCTCCACATTGTCAGAAATCTCTGCATGACGACGATTCTTAAATCTGAATACTTTGACAGGATATAGAAACGTTTTCAAAACTCAATCTGAAACTTGTTCTAAATCAGTGATTCTCAACCTGTGGCTCTCGGGCCTCATGTGGCTCCTTTAAGACCTAATGGCAGAAATAACACTCACCTCCATTTTAACTTTAAACAACTGGGTGCTGAATCCTGAAAATGTTCAAACATGATTATAAAACCATTTTGGAACGCTGTCCTTTGAGTTTGTCTCTTTTAAGACTGAGCCTTCTTAAAAAACAATTCCCTTAAATTAACTGAAAGAGAGAGAGAGAAGTCTGTGGGTATTTCCCTCCTCTGGTTCAGATGTGATGTCTCGTGTTAAACCTGAAGCGTCGTGTCTTTGTTTCTATGTTTCTCAGCAGCTGATGTGTCCATGCTGTGCTGGACTCATGAGAGAGAATTTGACTGGAAAATGAACTTCTTGTGGAGATCAGGAAGACAATCATCAGGATATCTTTGACTCTTGTCCCGTGTTGGGAAGGTTTTGGGGATTTGTTCAGGAGAAGATTACAAATATTAATATTTACAGAAACGGCTTCATCCACTTCATATTCTACATGTCCTCTCGGGTTGGATGGCGTGCTCTGGTGACCTGTAGGCTCTTACACTGGTACACCTTTATATACAGTAGAAGGTCATTTTTGGTCTGCTTCCTCACTATCTCTGTGTTTTTATCACACAGAAAAGTACTGGACAGTATTCTTTGTGTTCTCAGGACCTTTTCATGCTCTCTGTTCCAAATGCTCAAACAGAAACTGGTAAAAAGGTTTTTGTGTTTTCTGCACCCTCAGCCTGGAATCTGTTGCAGAATGGAGTCCTTGAAGGTTTTTAAATCTAAGATGAAAGACCTGGAAGCAGATTCTACAGGATGCACATGGTTTTAGTTTGACTGCTTGAGCTACTGACTCCCAGATTTGACTCATAGATGGTTCTATTAGAATGATAAATATTGTGTTTTGTAAATTGTCCTTTGTCCTTGAGGGAGTCATCCCAAAAGGTGATTGTGTGTTTGTCAGTGTGTCTGTTCAATAATGCTGTTTTGGATGTTTGTGTATTTCTTTATATTTTTGTTAGGACCCCTGTAAAGATGAGACCGTGCATCTCAAACTGCTAACATTCAAACTCAGTTTCTATTATATTCATATCTATATTACAGTCAGTGATCTGACCTCAGAGTCTCCAGTCTGCAGTTTGGACTCTGCAGTCCCTCACACAGCAGCTTCACTCCTGGATCCTGCAGCTCGTTGTTAGTCAGGTCCAGCTCTCTGAGATGGGAGGGGTTGGACTTCAGAGCTGAGGCCACGACGTCACAGTGAGTCTCTGAGAGTCGACAGGCAGAGAGTCTGTAGTGACAAATAAAATAGAGAAAGATGATTTATAAAACAATTATTTGATATTTATTTCTCACATATGATGATTTAACATTCGGAGCGCCAGCACACGCCATATTTATTTCATTTGACAGAAATGGGTTCTGATGACACTGCACATCCCAGCATACCAATTTGTCAAGTAATTAGAACAATGTATCAATGCTATCAAAACACATGTTGACCCATTGGTTGCCGCAGCAATAGGCTATGTTGAGAGGAGAGTGTAAATGCAGAAGAGACATCCACAAATTGTACAGGCCACAGTATTTGTTAGGAAGCTTACCATAACCATTGTGAAAGAAGGAGGCAACAAAAACAAGTACAAGAACTTGAGGGACATAGAAATGAATTTATTAATTAATTCGCGGAGCTGAACTAAATACATTTGTGTTGGATAAACGTGGAATGCAATTGATGTCGGTCAAAATAAACTATTATAAACTGGCTTGCCTGAAAGGCAAGCCACACTACTACTATTGTAAATATTATTATTCCTATATCCGTTTTTTAGGGTGGTTGCCTGAAAGGCACCACACATACGAGTAAGGTATCAAAACGGGTGGCTCAGTCATGACATGGGTGCTGTTACTTTGTGGAAACCTCGGACACACAATGTGGACACAAATCGAGTTTTAGAGACAAAAATTTACCCCATCTAAAATGAATTGGCAAAAATTCAAATCCTAGAGTGTAACTGCCAAAAACTTCAAAAATGATTAAAAAAATCACGATCCTGAAGTCATTGTTGCTCGCATATACAAACAAAATACATCAAAAGAAAGCTCTGAGTGTCCTCTCACTCATAAAGCAAAAGATAAATAAATAAAAAGGTTCAGTCTCCCAGGGGAGGCATTTGTTTGACAGTCACGCACCACATACACACACATTGGGCACTGTGGTCTCAGTCTGAATGCTACATAAAAATAAAACACATCAGAACGTGCGTCTATTTGTTCTGTCGCTCACAGTCCAAACGGATCAGTGATACCATTTTTAGTTTTGAAGATATTTGAGGTTTTGCGAGCCGTGCTAAGCCCATTCAAATACATTGATGGAATGTTTCTGATCAAAGGCAAAGCTGAATAGACGGATATAGTTTTGAGTCCTAAAACCAGAAAGTGAGTTAGCATTTTAGCGCCGTGGTTCTAACCTCTGAAAGTCAATGTGGATTTTGAATGTGTTTGTGTTTAGACGCCGGAAATAAGGTCTGTGGTTAACACAAGCTGAAGAGATGTTGACGTTTTGTTAGACGAGATAAACTACGTTAGCTAAGACGCCAACTTGTGAATTTTAAAGTTTTTACGCAAACTTTAAACGGCGGTTGCTAACAAGTAGCTAACTGAAACTACAGTGGTTGTTGCAGACATTACACATCATCACGCCAGGAACTCTCTCCCTAATCCTCCTTACAGCCTCTAGTCTGGTTTTTCAATGCTCTTGTAAATATTAGGTTAATAAACAACTTATTAAGCTAACGTTTAGCTAGCTTGTCAAATCCGCTGATTAGATTGATGAAGCATAACGGTCGTGACGTCATTATAAACTGACCGCGGTGTAGTTCGCTAGCGCATAACGTTAGCTTTTTACTTCTCTGGGCTGCATTAACTCTTCAAACTTCATATAAATGATGTTCATCTGTAAAGATTATCAGCTGAACAAAACAGCTACACATCAGAAACGTGTGTTTGATACAGAGATTATTTTCTGCAATGATCCAAAATCCAATGCAAAAATCCCATAGGCGAATTTTCGTAGGAACCACCGGCGCCATTTTTTTGGGTTGGCCTAAAAAATACGTCATTACTATACCAGTCTATGTCAACCAATCAGTGAGCAGCAGGGACAGAGTTCTGTCTTAGCTGTTAGCTGACTGCAGTTAAACACAAGATAGTCAGACCCCTGCAGTCCCACACATGCACACATGGAAGAACTTTTACAATTTCTGCAGGAATTGTCTAGTTTTAAATTTCATTTAAATGAACAAAGCCAAAAGGAATATATTGTCAATTTAGAACAAAGAGGAATTCCGTCGAAACCATCTTATATACACATATAACAATACATATCCTATACATACATTCTTTGTTACTCTAACAAACTGTTACCCTAATGAATTATTTATATATTTACATTACCTGCGTGTCGCTAAATGTCTACTCAAAACTCGCAATTTGCGCATTGAAGTCCCCCAGTAGAACAATGGAGTCCCTAGTCGGAGCACTGTCCAGCACCCCTCCCAGGGACTCCAAGAAGGCCGGGTACTCCGCACTGCCGTTCGTGCCGTAGGCCGAGACGACAGTGAGAGACCTGTCCCCTACCCGAAGGCGTAGGGACACGACCCTCTCGTTCACCGGGGTAAACTCCAATACCTGGCAGCTGAGCTGGGGGGCTATGAGCAAGCCCACACCAGCCCGCCGCCTCTCACCACGGACAACTCCAGAGAAGTAGGAGCTGGGTTCCAGAGCCCAAGCAATGCGTGTAGGTGAGCCCGACTATATCTAGCCAGTACCTCTCAACCTCCTGCACAAGCTCAGACTCCTTCCCCACCAGTGAGGTTTTCTACTCCCCCCCCCCAAAACGCCAGAAGCTGCATCCTGGGATTGGGTCGCTGAGGCCCCCGTCGTCGACTGCCGCCCGATCCCCATTGCACCTGACCCCTACGGCTTCCTCTGTGGATGGTGAGTCCAGAGGAGGACGGGCCCGCGTCGTCTTTTCGGGCTGGACCTGGCCGGGCCCCACGGGCAAAGGCCCGGCCACCAGGTGCTCTCCTGCGGGCCCTAACCCCAGGCCTGGCTCCAGGGTGGGGCCCCGGCTCCGCCATGCCGAGCGACGTCTCGGTCCTTGTTGTAATATGCGTCATAGGGGTTTATGAACCACTGAGTTGGACTTATTCCCTGGAACTGGTGTAGCCTCCTTCCTCTCAAATATCCTTCATCTATAGTCTGTGATCTGATGTGTGATCTATTCACATGACTCTCTCTGGAGTAGAAAACCATTTGAAACTCATTGAACAGTAACTCTGGAGGAGGACCATCTCATTCTCGTCTGGCTCACTTCTATAAATGTGAAAATACAGAGACTGCTGCAGAATGATCAGCAAAGAATCAAATGTAGTGAGGTGAAGGATCTCCTGTAGGAACAGTTTATCTGTGATCTACCTGCTGAGATGTTGAGATCACGTGAAAAAAACAGTTTTTAGTGAACAGAGAGGATTATGTTTAGTTTATACTAAAATAAGTAAATTAGTACATGACACTGATTTATAATGCTCATCACATCTGGACTTACTTTGCCTTCCTGCAGTTCCTCACAGCTGGAATCAGTCTCTGTCGTCCGTGGACTGATGTGTTGTACTTCTGCAGGTCCAACTCATCCAGAACCTCCTCAGACATCTGCAGCATATTGGCCAGAGCAGAGCAGTGGATCTCAGAGAGTTTCTCCTCTGATCTGTTCTCTGACTTCAGGAACTCTTGGATCTCCTGATGGACTGAGAGGTCCTTCATCTCTGTCAGACAGTGGAAGATGTTGATGCTTCTGTCAGGAGAGATATCTTTACTGTTCATCTTCTTCAGGTTGTTGGTGACTCTCTGGATCATTTCTGGACTGTTGTGTGTCTGACCCAGGCCTCCTAAGAGTCTCTGGTTTGACTTCAGAGAAAGACCATGAAGGAAGCGAACAAATAGGTCCAGGTGACCGTTCTTACTTTTCAGGGATTTTTCCATTGCTTCCTTTAGGAGAACATCAAGAGGTGAAGCGACATGTTTTTCTCCTAGAAAAGCTTTCAGTACTGTTCTCTTCCTGTTGGTGAAACAGTGGAACTTGTAGACTGCAGCCAGAAACTCCTGAACGCTCAGATGAACAAAGCAGTAGACTGTTTTCTGGAACATCACACACTCTGTTTTGAAGATCTCTGTACAAACTCCTGAGTACACCGAGGCCTCTGTGACATCCAGACCACACCGCTCCAGGTCTTCTTGGTAGAACATGATGTTTCCGTCCTCCAGATGTTCAAACGCCAGCCTCCCCAGCTTCAGAAGAAGTTTTCTGTCAGATTTGGTGAGTTTCTGAGGACTCGCCTGACACCCCTCACCATACTTGTTCTTCTTCCTCTTTGTCTGAACCAGCAGGAAGTGTGAGTACATGTCAGTCAGGGTCTTGGGCAGCTCTCCTCTCTGCTCTGTGCTCATCATGTGCTCCAGAACTGTGGCAGTGATCCAGCAGAAGACCGGAATCAGACACATGATGTGGAGGCTCCTGGATGTCTGGATGTGTGAGATGATTCTGCTGGACAGATCTTCATCACTGAACCTCCTCCTGAAGTACTCCTCCTTCTGGGCGTCAGTGAAGCCTCGTACTTCTGTTACCCTGTCAACACATGAAGGAGGGATCTGATGGGCTGCTGCAGGTCGAGAAGTGATCCAGATGAGAGCTGAGGGAAGCAGATTCCCCTTGATGAGGTTTGTGAACAGTGTGTTTAACGATGACTTCTGTGTGACATCAGACACAACCTCCCTGTTTGTGAAGTCCAATGACAGTCTGCTTTCATCCAGGCCGTCAACGATGAACAACAGTTTACAGACAGCGAGCGTCTCTGCTGCCACCTTCTGTAATGTTGGATGGAAAACACGGAGCAGCTCAAGAAGACTGTAGCGCTTATCTCTGACCAAGTTCAGCTCCCTGAATGAAAGCAGGATCAGCAGACTGATGTCTTGGTTCTCTGAGCCCTCGGCCCAGTCCAGAGTGAACTTCTGCACTGAGAAGGTTTTTCCAACACCAGCCACGCCGTTTGTCAGAACCACTCTGATGAGTTTCTGTTTGTCGGGTTGAGCTCTAGTCTTTGGTTCCTGTTGGTCGGGTTGAGCTCCTGTCTTTGGTTCCTGTTGGTCGGGTTGAGCTCCTGTCTTTGGTTCCTGTTGGTCGGGTTGAGCTCCTGTCTTTGGTTCCTGTTGGTCGGGTTGAGCTTTTGTCTTTGGTTCCTGTTGGTCGGGTTGAGCTCCTGTCTTTGGTTCCTGTTGGTCGGGTTGAGCTTTTGTCTTTGGTTCCTGTTGGTCGGGTTGAGCTCCTGTCTTTGGTTCCTGTTGGTCGGGTTGAGCTCCTGTCTTTGGTTCCTGTTGGTCCGGTAAGGCTTTAAAGATGTCCTGGCACTTGATTGGAGTCTCATGGAGGGTCTTCTTTTTAGAGTTTCTCTCCATCTGTCTCACCTCATGTTGGGTGTTCACCTCTTCTCTCTGCCCCTCTGTGATGTGGAGCTCAGTGAAGATCCTGTTGAGGTGGATTCTACTTCCTGTTTCATCACTTCCTTCAGTCACACGTTCACATCTCGTCCTCAGACTGACCTTGTGTTGATCTAAAACCTCTTGCTGACCTCCATCTACTGAAAGAGAGAATGATACAATCTGATTATTGTTTTCAGATGTTTTTGTAAAAGAAGTAAAAAGAATTTTAATTTCTAGACTTTTGACCAATAAAAGTTGTGTTTTAGGAGGAGATCACAGAAGCACAAAGGTGTACAGTCTTACTTTGTTCAGTGCTGCTCTGACTGACTGTCTGCAGTCCAGATCCTGGTCTGGATCTTTCTCCACACTGAGGACAGGACGAGTCTCCTGCTGAACCAGACTGGTCCCAGTATGAGGTGATGCACTGTCTGCAGAACCAGTGTCCACAGCTGGTAGAGACGGGATCCTTCAGGACGTCCTGACACCCAGGACAGGACGTCTGCTCCTCTCTAACATGAGTCCTCTTTGTCCCCCTGTGAAGACATGTCTTTAGAACTAAACTGATGGTTGACTGATAGAAAATATGAAGATTTATCAAACACAATCTAAAGAGTCAGATGATCACAGAGAGCAGGTAACGCCTTCTTTCTTCTGTTTGGATTCATTTGATTCAGTCAGACTGAACACCATGTGCAGCTTCTTCACAGTCAGAGAATCAAAGAGTCTGATCCTGTCATCCACTGTTTCACTTCAGACAGCTGAGCTCGGGTTAGTCCACCTTTGACCTCAGGTTAGACGTGGTGAAACATTGTGAATTACATTGTGCTGGATCAGCAGTATCAGGGTGAACTCACTCTAGGTCCAGTTGACCCAACGACTGACCCCCCTCCTCATTCCCCCGCTGGCCTGCACTCACACTGCTCCAGGACTAACCTGAGCACGGTTACCTCTTCTTCATAACATCGTAACATTACACATCCACGGCTTTATTTAAAACAATGACGTGCGGTCAAGTCTGAATCCACATGTCGTAGATCAACACGGAGAACATGACAGCTACTTGAAGGACTTTGAGGATTACTTTGAGTCATTTAGTCAGAAACAGATTTAACACTCCAGGATTATACTCCATGTTCACATTGAGTTCCCGTGCTTCTGCTCGTGCATGAGAAACCGTACCATGCCTCAGATCACCTCTTCCATCTGTGCCGGGCCAAGACCACGGATCAGAGCGCTCACTCAAGTCTAAGGAACTGGACTTTGGGGGTCAAACCTGCTTTGGCACGGTACAGATTACCTAGTGTGAGTGTGTCCTCTGTGATGTTCAGGTTTCATTTGTTGTCCTTCTATTTATGGATTCTGTCTCTCCTGGGTCAGACTGGGACTTAAAGACAGTCCTGGACTTTGACACTCCCTGGCAGGAGGGTCTTTATACTAGAGCTGCACTAATGATATGATTTGAATCTTGATTCTGGTCCTCCCACGATCAAAGGAACATGACTGAAGAGGATTATTGACATTGAAGATGAGCGCTCTGTCGTGGATTCTGGTGGATCCATCATATCAGGCTCTTAGTTCTGTAGTTTCATATGATGCTGAAAAGACTAAACAGACACAATAACTGAAACAGGGGCCGTGCTGAGCGCCATCTTCTGCTGCTAATAAACGTTCTAATGAGAAGTAGGAGGATAACGGGCAGGTTCAAAGGTTTGTAAGAGTCCTCTTAGATTACAGCTTTACAAGGTGACTGAACCTACAAGGAAACATGTGAAGAGACAAGGAGTTAGTAAGAAGACTTACTTTGAGTCTGAGGCTCCAGATTCTTTACTAAAGGTTATTATAGGATGATCATTGGACCAATCACTGTTCAGAGACAGACAGCTGGGTACAGGAGACTCTGCTCTCTGTCTGCTCCTCTCAAATCTGTTAAAAAACAAGTTTTATATTTGTATGAATCTTTGATCAACTCTCTGATGACAAATCTGTAAAAGAAGCTGTAAATACAAAAAGATCTCCAGCTGTGGATGATGAGAAGGTTTCCAGGTTTACTTTGAGTCTGAAGGTAAAGGGTCATTACTGAAGTTCATAGGAGGATCGATGGACTTCAGAGACAGACAGCTGGGTCCAGGAGACTCTGCTCCGTCCTCCTCGTCCTCTAAACACACATCCATGATCTGATCTGAAGTCAGTCTGAGAGGAGACACAGACACACACATTATGGGGAGTGGATTGTGCCCTCCTTGACATCACTGAACAGAGAAACAAATGATCTCCGCTTACTTGAATTTCCCTCAGGATCAATAAAGTATCTATCTATCTATCTATCTACCACGCATGAACTGAGACAGTGAACAGTAACATTAGAGAACAAACGTGATGTAGTTCCTACCTTGAACAATACTTTTGAAGTAACTTTAACTTTTACAACAATGCACAGGAAGAACCCGTAGAGAAAACTTAAACTTTGTCAACAAAAACAAGTCTAGCACGAGACTGAACACACACTGTATGAGAGTAATCAGTGTACATGAGCCAACTCAGACTACAGAAGTGAAGATATAAAAAAAACTCACCCCAATCCACTCTTTACTCCTCTGTTCACTTTGTCCATTTAAAATGGAGTCTAACTGGCTGAATACTTTCACTTCCCACTTCCTCACGAGACCTCCATTTACAGGAAATCATCCGACTTCTTCTAACGTTGTGTGTTGGAGCCTGTGTGTGTGTGTGTGTGTGTGTGTGTGTGTGTGTGTGTGTGTGCGCACATCGTCTCCTTGTTTCTTTCTTGAAATAGAGACGGTGCACATAAACAAATGTCAGATTAGATCCTGAGGCTAAATATTTGATTGTGTTCAGAACGAACCAGTATAAACCAGTATGAACCAGTATAAAGTGACCATCAGAGTTCAAGGTGCTGAAGGTGCAGCTCAGGGAGGTCAAGTGTCACAGTGCTGGAGTATTGACTCATTTTAGGGTTAACTGAATCAGTGAGTCAGGTAATCCATCACATCTTCCATCTACAGGAAGGCCTTTACTTTATTTCAAAATAAAAGCACACTAATAATAAGTAGTCTCAGATTAAAGGAGCAGTATGTAACTCCCCCCTCCCCCCCTGAGACTCGATACACAGTTTCCTGCAACTTGAAACAACAAAGGATTCGAGGCCATTAATTATTTGAAAATCTGTTTATTCAAAGACAACAAAACGACTCCGCTCTCACGCGGCGTTAAAGACAAAGTTCTGCACGGTTAGAAACAGTGTTCAGTGTTAGAGGTGAAAACAGGCACACAATAGAAGAGATCATGAAAAAAGATTCGTACATTTAGGCTTTTTGTTTCTGCATCATAAACTGTGAAAACTGGAATATAAAAAAAGTGATTTGTGGGATCGTCTGACAGATTTTCAGAGTCTCTGATTGGTTCGGAATGTGATCTGTGATTGTCGAGCTTCCTGTTATTATTCACGTCGTGAACATTAACAAGCACAGAGAAGGTTTGAATCTGTGACGGGCTTCACTCGTGTTTCAACACTTGAGACAGATCCAGAAGGAAACGACAGGCTGCTGGTGACGGCTCCCTTCGTGTGGAGATTCAGCTGAATATCTTGCAGCAGCATCGACAAACGGTTTAAAACATCAAACAGAAAATCTGATTTCACACATTGATTTTAAGACTTAACCCATTTCATTGAAGCAGAAAAGTAGAAATATGAGACCTCTGAAAAGTGCTGGTTAACTCTTTCATCTTGCAGTCCACTTCCTGTCTTGGGCGTCAAAATAAAAGCAGGGGAACGTTCTTCAACATGCGTTCACCTGAGACTAAATCTAAATTAAAGCTTGCTCAGTTTTCTACGGAGTCCCTGAAGTCCCAAAAGACTAAAACGGAAACAATTCATCTGTACACAACGTTATATGTTGTGGGGAATGTCGTGTGAGGTCGGACTGGAACCCGGATGACTCCAGTCTCCGTTGATGGGGCGCCCCTGCCACCCTCCCTTCACCCCCAAGGACCAATCAGGATCAAAGAATTTCAGCCTCGTTGACAACAAGGAGGAGATGCTAGACGTTCGCTGAAAAGTTGGAAATGTTTTCTCTAAAAAGCCTCTCAGATAAAAGGTTCATATTTACAGCCTGGCACACGCACATTTATAAAACCGACCTACAGACAGCTCGCTGCTCAAGCGGCGTTTATGAACACAGGCTGTAAACGCTCAGGTTCACACGGGATCAAAATCAGCTTCACGACTTCCCTTAAAAACAAAGTGATGAAGCTTGAATCATAAGGCACAAACAGAAAGTATCAAACAACACGAGCACATACAGGGCAGCTGGAGGGGTCAAAACAAAGGCCTGGCTGCTTCAAATATAATGTGACATCACAAGTGGGCGGAGTTATAGCAAAAGGTCAGAGACATGAACTCTCAAAGCAAGAAAAATATTTACAACACGGTTTACGTAAAGGGGAACAGACTTCATGATGTTTGAGAATCAAAAGGAGGAGACGGCGTCACAGCGGCGCTCTGACTCGCACGCACTCCAGAAAACAGAAACTGAGCAGCAAAGTCGTTAGTGGTTCTGTCGTTCATTCACAGACGGGTTTAAAAAAGAAAGGCGGGGTCCTTTTTTATATTTATTTTTGGGGGTGTGGGAAGGGGAGGAGATTGTTGGGAGGGGGAGGAGTTTGTTGGTAGAGGGAGGAGATTGTTGGGAGGGGAGGAGATTGTTGGGAGGGGGAGGAGTTAGTTGGTAGAGGGAGGAGATTGTTGGGAGGGGAGGAGTTAGTTGGGAGGGGAGGAGTGTGTTGGTAGGGGGAGGAGATTGTTGGGAGGGGAGGAGTTAGTTGGGAGGGGGAGGAGATTGATGGGAGGGGAGGAGTTAGTTGGTAGGGGGAGGAGATTGTTGGGAGGGGAGGAGTTTGTTGGTAGGGGGAGGAGATTGTTGGGAGGGTAGGAGTTTGTTGGTAGAGGGAGGAGATTGTTGGGAGGGGGAGGAGTTAGTTGGTAGAGGGAGGAGATTGTTGGGAGGGGAGGAGTTAGTTGGGAGGGGACGAGTGTGTTGGTAGGGGGAGGAGATTGTTGGGAGGGGAGGAGTTAGTTGGGAGGGGACGAGTGTGTTGGTAGGGGGAGGAGATTGTTGGGAGGGGAGGAGTTAGTTGGGAGGGGGAGGAGATTGATGGGAGGGGAGGAGTTAGTTGGGAGGGGGAGGAGATTGTTGGGAGGGGGAGGAGTTAGTTGGGAGGGGGAGGCTTGTGGCTGTGCAGAAAGAGGTGTAACGGGCGTTTCTGCTTCTAAATAAAAACTTTCTCTTTGAACCTTTTAGACATTTAAAAGATGAAACTCAAACTTGGATCCTGGTGAATAAATGTGTGCTGTGAAGGACGCTCTGCGCTGTGATTGGTTACATTCTTCAGATATTGATCGTCGCAGCACATGGCGTGGACGAGGCTAAAACAGGATATGAAACGACATAATAAACAGAAGCCAGGTCAGCCGTCGGTGGCAGAAGCTCCGCCTCTCATCGTCATCTTAAAGGAATAGTGCGCAAAATCCCCTCCGACCTCAGTGTGCAGCGTACGAATGCACACGTGTGAACTTTTAAATCAGACCTCTTCTGTTCCGTTGGCCGTCGGCGCCAGTTTCTCCGTCTCTGCAGCTCTGACTGGAGCTGCGCCGCCGTTACTGGGCTCCTGCTTCCCGTCCTTTTTAAAGGGAAGCCCTTTATTTTTCAGGATCAGGATGAGGTCGAGGAGATACGCCGAGGACGCCAGGAAACCAAACACCTGCAGGAGGAGAAATAAACAAAAGATGACAAACGGGAGACTTGATGAGAATCTCAGGAAGGGGAAGGAAGGAGGGAGGAAAGGAAAGAGACAGGAGGTGAAGAAAGGAGGGAGGAAAGGAGGAGGTGCTGATAATAGATAGATAGATAGATACTTTATTGATCCCGAGGGAAATTCAGGGCATCCAGTAGCAGTATACAGACAGGCAGGACACAAGACATTAGTTACAATACACACCCGCTGTCCCCCCTCCCCTCTGTATACAATAATCCCCCAAACAAGATTTAGCAGCCCCTATGTGACTAAGAGTAAACATAATTACAGGTTAAACCTGTGCAGTTAGCATTAGCATTAGACTTAAACTTATATAGCATAATGTACATAACCTGTGAGGAGAGAAAAACATGTGCTGGTTAAAAGAGACCTGTAAACAGTTAAAGAGCCTTAGAAACAAAGTGCTGACCTTCTAGAAACTAGTTACATGTGCATGTACAGAGGTGTTTGAGGTAGTGCCAGAGGTGTGAGTACAGTCATTAAACAGTCAATGCAGGGATGTAAATTGGCTCACCAACATAAAGGAGCAGTGATTAGCATTAAGTGTCCATGACAATATGGTGAAACCAGGAGTGATTAGGGTGATTATCATTAAAGTACCCAACTATTGAGGAGCAGATTAGCATTAAGTGTCGAAGACAATAGAGTGAAACTTGACCTAATTAGGGTGATCATGTCAACCATTACAGATGTAGCATAACACAACAGTAGGATGAAACCAGACATGATTAGGGTGATTATCATTAAAGTGACCAGTGCTCAGTAAGGTGACTATCAATATGCATTAAAGTGTCCAACTGGAGACTGACTCTGAGGTCAGCAGTGCAGATGAGGAGTGAGAAAAAGTGAAAAAAAAGAGTCCAGGGTTCACCGTGTGCTTCTTCCCTGCCGTGACAGTGAAGTGTTGTACAGTCTTATGGCCTATAGGGGGACAAAAGAGTTCTTGAGCCTGTCCGTGGAGCACGACTGTGACAGCAGTCTGTCACTGAACATGCTCCTCTGCCCGGTGAAGGTGCTGTGCAGAGGGTGGTGTGTGTTGTCCATGATGGAGAGCATTTTGTCCAGAGACCTCCTCTCTACCACTGACACCAGTGAGTCCAGCTCTGTGCCCACCACAGAGCCGGCCCTCCTCACCAGTCTGTCCAGGCCAGTGCGTCCCTCTTCTTGCAGCTTCCTCCCCAGCACACCACTGCGTAGAAGAGGACGCTGGACACCACAGACAGGTAGAACATCTGCAGCAGCTTTTTGCAGATGTTGAAGGACCCCAGCCTTCTCAGGAAGTACAGACGGCTCTGTCCCTTCCTGCAGGTAGTGTCCATGTTAGGCGACCAGTCCAGCTTGTCATCCAGCTGCAGGTACCCGTAGGTCCTGACCACCTCCACGTCGACCCCCCCGATGGAAACAGGTTCTAGATGTGGTTTGTTCCTTCGGAAGTCCACTACCATCTCCTTGGTCTTGGAGGTGTTTAGCTGCAGATGGTTGTCACTGCATCACGTCACAAAGTCCTCGATCAGGCTCCTGTACTCCTCCTCCTGTCCATCCCTGACACAAGCAACTATCACAGTGTCGTCCGAGTATTTCTGCATGTGGCAGAGCTCAGAGTTATACTGGAAGTCCGAGGTGTACAGGGTTAACAGGACAGGGGAGAGCACGGTCCCCTGTGGTGCTCCAGTGCTGCTGACCACAGTGTCAGATGTGCAGTCCTTCAGTCTGACGTACTGTGGTCTCTCTGTGAGGTAGTCCGTGATCCACCTCACCAGGTGCGAGTCCACCCTCATCTCGGTCAGCTTGTCTCTCAGTAGGAGGGGATGGATGGTGTCGAAAGCGCTTGAGAAATCAAAGAACATGATTCTCATCACGCTGCTCCCTTTGTCCAGATGAGAGTAAGCCCTGTGTAGAAGATAGAGGATGGCATCGTCCACGCCCACCTTTGCCTGGTATACAAACTGCAGGGGATCCTGTGCGTGTTGGACCTGGGGTCTGAGGTGTTGGAGCAGCAGCCGTTCGAAGGTCTTCATAACGTGGGATGTCAGAGCGATTGGTCTGAAGTCGCCTGGCTCACTGGGGTTTTTCTTCTTGGGGACAGGGGTGAGGCACGAGGTCTTCCAGAGCACAGGAACCTTCCCGAGCCGCAGGCTCATGTTGAAGATGTGCTGAAGTGGCTCCCCCAGCTCAGCAGAGCAGGCCTTTAGCATCCTGGGACACACCTTGTCCGAGCCTGCTGCCTTCCTGGGGCGGAGTCTCTTCAGCTCCTTGCGCACCTGGTCTCTGGTGATGGTGGGGGGGAGGGGGGATGGATTGTCACTGGAGGTTGTGTCTGTCCTGGTGGAGGTGTTGGGGGGAGTGAGAGGGGGGGAGGGGGTGTGTAGAGGGGTGCTGGGGGGGGGAGGAGTGAGAGGGGGGGAGGGGGTGTGTAGAGGGGGGGAGGGGGTGTGTAGAGGGGTGCTGGGGGGGACAGGCACTGGCTGCAGCGACGGGGCTGTCGAACCTGTTAAAAAACAAGTTGAGCTGGTTTGCTCTCTCAGGGTCCCCGTCTTCTGCGTTGTTATTTTTCTTTTTGCAGCCTGTGATGGTCTTCATGCCCTCCCAGACCTCCCTCATGTTGTTCTGCTGCAGCTTCTGCTCTACCTTCCTTCTGTACTCCTCCTTTGCCTCTCGGAGTCTGACCTTGAGTTCCCCCTGCACCCGCTTCAGCTCTGCCTGGTCTCCCTCCTTGAATGCCCTTTTCTTCCTGTTAAGGATCTCCTTGACATCGCTGGTGATCCAGGGCTTGTTATTCGGGAAGCAGCGCACAGTTTTAGTGGGAACCACAACGTCCATACAGAAGAACATGTAGTCAGTTGTGCAGTGTGTGACCCCCTCGATGTCATCACCATGGGTCTCTTGCAGGGCACTCCAGTCAGTGGTCTCAAAACAGTCTCTGAGAGCGTCCTCTGCCTCAGGAGACCACTTTCTGAAGGTGCGAGTAGTTATCGGTTGTCTCTGGATCATAGTTTTGTACTGTGGCTTGAGTAGGACCAGGTTGTGGTCGGACTTACCCAGAGGTGGTAAGGGGGTGGCAGTGTAGGCGTCCTTCACGTTTGCATACAGGAGGTCTATTGTTCTGTTCTTCCTGGTGGGACAGCTTACAAACTGGTGAAAGTCCAGTAGTGTGGAGTTCAATGTAACATGGTTAAAGTCCCCTGAGATGGCGATGAAAGCATCCGGGTGCAGCGTTTGTAATCTTGAGGTGGTCGCGTGGATGACGTCACACGCAGTCTCGGCGTGCGCACGGGGTGGAACGTAAACAGCAACCACGATCGCGTGAGAGAACTCCCTGGGCATGTAGTAAGGACGGAGACCCACCGCCAGCAGCTCGATGTCTTTGCTGCACGTTGCCTCCTTCACAGTAACATGTCCATGGTGGCACCATCTGTTGTTAATAAACAGCGCGAGTCCTCCTCCTTTCTGTTTGCCGCTGCGTTTCGTGTCTTTGTCCGCTCTCACTGTAGTGAAGCCTGGTAGATCCACGTTAGCGTCCGGGGTGTTTTGAGTCAGCCAGGTTTCTGTGAGGCACATTAAACTGCACTCTCTAAATGTCCGGTTGTTCCTCACAAGAGCAGCCAGCTCGTCTGTCTTGTTGGTTAGACAGTTTACGTTCCCCATAACTATCACCGGAACCGAGGGCTTGTACCTCCATCGCTTAGCCGCTAGCTTAGCCCTTAGCAGAGCCCCGGCTCGACAGCCTCTATACCGCCGCCTCAGCTCCTCTGGTATCGGGTGAACGATGCCGGCTTGTCCCTCTGACCGGAGCGAGAGCAGCGTGTCCCTTGAATAAGAAAGTTTTCCGCTGCTATTTCCACGAAAGCACGAAAAAGTATCCATAGGATACATAAAGTTATACACTGAAGGTGTACTATAAAAACTATATAGTATAGTACTATAAAAACTATAAAAGTAGAAGTTGGCACAGAGCCACAACAAACGAAAAACATAGACGAGTACGACAGGGACGGAGCTACTGAATGTGCGGCCACTCACGTCGGCGCACAGGTGAGAATAATATAAAGAAGGAAAGAAGGCAAAGACTAGAAGAAGACGTTAGAGAAGGAATGAAATAAGGAGATAGGAAAGGACAGGAGGAGCTAGGAAAGGTGAGTAGTGTCAGTCAGTGTGTCGATGTTTACTCACCACAGCAGTTTTCTCCATCGACGTGTTTCCGTTCTCTGCGGCAAAAACGATCGAGGCGATGACGAAGAAAATGGTGATGCCACCGGTGTACAAGAAGTTCTGGAGTAGGAGAAGAAGGAGGAGGAGAAGAATCATAAATAAAGTAAATGAACAAATATTGTTTTCTGATGTTCAGATGATGGTCATGTATGAAACAGGAAGCAGCTGTTGAGTTAATTAGTAAATAAACTATAAATAACACATTAAATGATCTTGTTGTAAAACGATGCAGCTGTGCAGCTCTTCATCCACTAGATGTCGCCCTCGCTGCATCAGTCCCCCCAGCATACAGCCTGCCGGAATATCAAGAGTAGAGTAGAAGAAAAAGAGAGCCAGAAGCCACCAGCTTCTCAGAGCAGTCATGAAATAAAGCTCACCTGGTGGACTCTGTTAGTCCACCTGGTGGACTCTGTCGGCCCACCTGGTGGATTCTGTCAGCTCACCTGGTGGATTCCTGGTGGATTCTGTCAGCTCACCTCGGTCAGTCAACCTGGTGGACTCTGTTAGTCCACCTGGTGGACTCTGTCAGCTCACCTGGTGGACTCTGTCAGTAGACTCACAGTTCCCGCTGTGAGAGACGTGTTTTAAAGAGTGCTGGGGAGGGATTGAACCCTCGACTGACTCTACCTGTCTGCAAAGGTAGATGTGAAGAAGGAAGGGAGCAGGTGAAGGAGGCTCTTACCACACTGGGCCAGCAGGTGATGCCCACTCGGGAGTGCAGGTTTGTGGAGAGGAGGACGAGGAGCAGCAGGGTGAAGAGGAACGCCGTGCAGCTGACAAACTCAAAGAAGTAGAGCGCTGTGCAGTTAAAGCAGCTGCTCACCACCTCCTCCAGGATGAAGGCCACGAACGACAGCAGCTGATGACACACACACACACACACATTTTAAGTTTTCAATCAGAGACATGCAGGGGGGCATGTGGATCAGATACTGATGAAGGGGGGCGTTAAGATCAGATACTGATGAAGGGGGGCGTGTGGATCAGATACTGATGAAGGGGGGCGTGTGGATCAGATACTGATGAAGGGGGGCGTGTGGATCAGATACTGAAGAAGGGGGGCGTGTGGATCAGATACTGATGAAGGGGGGCGTTTGGATCAGATACTGATAAAGGGGGGCGTTTGGATCAGATACTGATAAAGGGGGGCGTTTGGATCAGATACTGGTGAAGGGGGGCGTTTGGATCAGGTACTGATGAAGGGGGGCGTTTGGATCAGGTACTGATGAAGGGGGGCATGTGGATCAGGTACTGATAAAGGGGGGCGTTTGGATCAGATACTGATGAAGGGGGGCGTGTGGATCAGATACTCATGAAGGGAGGCGTTTGGATCAGATACTGATGAAGGGGGGCGTGTGGATCAGATACTGATGAATGGGGGCATGTGGATCAGGTACTGATGAAGGGAGGCATGTGGATCACAGTATAAGCGAGCCGCGGGGACTTCTTTCCGACCCCGGTGTCTGGGACTGATACCTCTGTCGCCGTGGTAACAAACAGGCGTCATAAACCGTTTAAACAATAACCACAGTCATGAAGTTGGGACTGTGTGGACTTTGATTTCTTTATAGAGATAAACGTCAGCTCGTGTCCTTGTTGCCGTGGCGATCAGCAGACGTTTCATAGTGCGGTATGATGACGAGCCTGCTGCGCAGCGTTTCAAACATTTCCACTTTGTTCCGTTTACGTCTTTACTGTTGACTTTTCAAAAGAGACTAAAAATAAAGTTCACCGCGTGCACACTGACACACGCTGAACGCAGCGGGTCAAAGTACCAGACCAGTAAAACTCTTTTATTAAGAGTTTGGATAAACACACTCTCTCTCTCTCTCTGTGTGTGTGTGGGCGTTTGGGCGAGTCACTGAGCTGAGTCAACAGGAAGAGGAAGGAGGATGTTGGACTCGTCGTCCCCCCCCCCCCCCCCCCCCGAATGGTACGATCCACAGTGAGGCGTGCTGCTGTTTAAACACGGCTAAAACTAAACTCAGGTTTAAAAAAAAAAAAACTGACAAATCCCTGCTCTGGACCCGAGGGTGGTCACAACACCAGAATCTGAAAGCTGCAGTCTGTAGCTCTGCCCCCTAGTGTTTAAAATGAGTACTGCAGTCTAAACTCTAATCATCACAGAGAGCTGTCTCCCCCCCTCCTCTCACACAGGTCAGCGTGTGGTGGACACTGTAGCTTCAGTGTTTAGCCAGCTCTGCATGTGGTGGACTCTGTAGCTTCAGTGTTTAGCCAGCTCTGCATGTGGTGGACACTGTAGCTTCAGTGTTTAGCCAGCTCTGCATGTGGTGGACACTGTAGCTTCAGTGTTTAGCCAGCTCTGCATGTGGTGGACACTGTAGCTTCAGTGTTTAGCCAGCTCTGCATGCGGTGGACACTGTAGCTTCAGTGTTTAGCCAGCTCTGCATGTGAAGGACACTGTAGCTTCAGTGTTTAGCCAGCTCTGCATGTGGTGGACACTGTAGCTTCAGTGTTTAGCCAGCTCTGCATGGGTCTGTAAAGCTTTCTGCGTTCTAACCTCTCTCCATGTTTCATCTCCAACATTGATCCTAGTTTGAGCAGCTTTCTGCTGCTGGAGCTTATTAGAAACATGCAGAGGCTTTTTAGCTCGGGTACAATCACTTCTATCTGAAGCAGTTCCACTGCCCGCTTCCATCGCTGCAACACCTGTTCACCTGATAACTGCTCTCATATCTGGCAAACCCAGGGGCGTCCAAAACGGCCTTCAAAGCCCCGCCTACCTTCTCTGGTCCAATCAAATCCAGACCATTCAGGAGCAGAATCTAAAGTTAGAAGGAGGACATACTGGCTGCTGCATTGTTGAAGAGAAGCTTCAACACAGCAGGTTTCCTTCATGATCACACAGGAAGAGAGCAGCTCTCTGATTGGTCCTTTAAATAAACGCAGCTCTCTGACTGGTCCTTTAAATAAACGCAGCTCTCTGACTGGTCCTTTAAATAAACACAGCTCTCTGATTGGTCCTTTAAATAAACGCAGCTCTCTGATTGGTCCTTTAAATAAACACAGCTCTCTGATTGGTCCTTTAAATAAACGCAGCTCTCTGATTGGTCCTTTAAATAAACAGGTCTCTGATTGGTCCTTTAAATAAACGCAGCTCTCTGATTGGTCCTTTAAATAAACGCAGCTCTCTGATTGGTCCTTTAAAGGTCTCTGGAGGAGATGCTCTCTGATTGTCGACTACAGTCAGATGTGTTTGTTGCCATGACACCTCTTCTTTAAGCTCTTGCTGTTCTCTGGCTCCGCCCTCTTGTCTGAATAAGGTCACGTCATGAAAGCTTGAGATGGATGCAAACAGGACTGAAGTGAGAAACATTAGAGAGCTCTGTGAAGAGATGAGAGGGTCAGAGACGCTGCTGTCTTCAGTGTAGGACGGAGGACACTTTGTCTCCTGTGTATTTCTGTGCTGTGGTAAACCAACGTGCAGACGACGCCTCACCGAGCTTTAAAGCAGGAAAATATTCTCTGATTCATGTTGGTTATAAAAAGTCTTTGTTTCCTTCAGACAGAGACAAACCCTGAACCACAGAGCTCCACCCAGACGTCTGACCTCACACCCCTCTCTCTCTCTTTTTCCCTCTCTCTCTCTTTTTCCCTCTCTCTTTCCCCCCCTCTCTCTCTCTCTCCCTCTCTTTTTCTCTCCCCATCTCCCTCTCTTTTTCCCTCTCTTTTTCTCTCCCCTCTCTCTCTTTTTCCCTCTCTCTCTTTTTCTCTCCCTGTCTCTCTCTCTTTTTCTCTCCCTCTCTCTCTTTTTTCCCCTCTCTTTTTCTCTCCTGTCTCTCTCTCCCCCCCCCCCTCTCTCTCTTTTTCTCTCCCTGTCTCTCTCTCTTTTTCCCTCTCTCTCTCTCTCTTTTTCTCTCTCTGTCTCTCTCTCTTTTTCTCTCTCTCTCTCTCTCTCTCTTTTTCTCTCTCTCTCTTTAATAATTGGTGCAAAATATTTCACACACTTATCGTGTGTGTGTTAAAGTCCTCTGGTCATCAACAGCCGACTGAACGCTTCATAACCACCTGCTGAAAAGGACCAATAAGAGCGGCCCTCACGTTCTCACGCCATCAGCTGACCCTGATCCTCCTCCATGAGTGAGGACGTACAGTGTCCATGAGTGAGGACGTACAGTGTCCACACTGTCCTCACGTCTGAGGTGTCCATGAGTGAGGACGTAGTGTCCATGAGTGAGGACGTACAGTGTCCATGAGTGAGGACGTACAGTGTCCACACTGTCCTCACGTCTGAGGTGTCCATGAGTGAGGACGTAGTGTCCATGAGTGAGGACGTACAGTGTCCACACTGTCCTCACGTCTGAGGCGTCCATGTGTGAGGACATACAGTGTCCACACTGTCCTCACGTCTGAGGCGTCCATGTGTGAGGACGTACAGTGTCCACACTGTCCTCACGTCTGAGGTGTCCATGAGTGAGGACGTAGTGTCCATGAGTGAGGACGTACAGTGTCCATGAGTGAGGACGTACAGTGTCCACACTGTCCTCACGTCTGAGGTGTCCATGAGTGAGGACGTAGTGTCCATGAGTGAGGACGTACAGTGTCCACACTGTCCTCACGTCTGAGGCGTCCATGTGTGAGGACGTACAGTGTCCACACTGTCCTCACGTCTGAGGCGTCCATGTGTGAGGACGTACAGTGTCCACACTGTCCTCACGTCTGAGGTGTCCATGAGTGAGGACGTAGTGTCCATGAGTGAGGACGTACAGTGTCCATGAGTGAGGACGTACAGTGTCCACACTGTCCTCACGTCTGAGGTGTCCATGAGTGAGGACGTAGTGTCCATGAGTGAGGACGTACAGTGTCCATGAGTGAGGACGTACAGTGTCCACACTGTCCTCACGTCTGAGGTGTCCATGAGTGAGGACGTAGTGTCCATGAGTGAGGACGTACAGTGTCCATGAGTGAGGACGTACAGTGTCCACACTGTCCTCACGTCTGAGGTGTCCATGTGTGAGGACTCATGGTGTCTTTACGTGAGTGATGAGAGACAGAACGTTTCCTCCTGATGATGCAACAAAACACTCGACACTTCCTCCCTGACAGGCTGTCAGTCACCAGGAGGAACACAGCTGGAGACCCCCAACACACACACACACACACACACACACACACACACACACACACATCCTCTTTTACTACAGTCCATCTGTTCGTGTTGCAACAGCAGCTCTGAGATCTGCTAACGACAGCGCGGCTCAACTTTCACTTCCACATCTGCAGCCGCCTGAGGAGGAATATGGAGGGGTCACACACACACACACACACACACACACACACACACACACACACACACACACACACACACACACACACACACACACACACACACACACACACACACACACACACACACACACACACACACACACACTGTTCTGTTGTTATTAGACGTAATCTGAATGTGGTCACTGTCACTTTAAATCAGGATGGCTCATGTAGTCTTGCTAACGTGGAAGCCGTACAGGGAGCCTGTGCAGGTGGGACTCTGTGTGCTTCATGGTCCTGGTCTGAAGTCTGAGAGGGAGCAGACCTACTGAGCCTGTGCAGGTGGGACTCTGTGTGCTTCATGGTCCTGGTCTGAAGTCTGGGAGGGAGCAGACCTACTGAGCATGTGCAGGTGGGACTCTGTGTGCTTCATGGTCCTGGTCTGAAGTCTGGGAGGGAGCAGACCTACTGAGCATGTGCAGGTGGGACTCTGTGTGCTTCATGGTCCTGGTCTGAAGTCTGAGAGGGAGCAGACCTACTGAGCCTGTGCAGGTGGGACTCTGTGTGCTTCATGGTCCTGGTCTGAAGTCTGGGAGGGAGCAGACCTACTGAGCATGTGCAGGTGGGACTCTGTGTGCTTCATGGTCCTGGTCTGAAGTCTGAGAGGGAGCAGACCTACTGAGCCTGTGCAGGTGGGACTCTGTGTGCTTCATGGTCCTGGTCTGAAGTCTGAGAGGGAGCAGACCTACTGAGCATGTGCAGGTGGGACTCTGTGTGCTTCATGGTCCTGGTCTGAAGTCTGGGAGGGAGCAGACCTACTGAGCCTGTGCAGGTGGGACTCTGTGTGCTTCATGGTCCTGGTCTGAAGTCTGAGAGGGAGCAGACCTACTGAGCATGTGCAGGTGGGACTCTGTGTGCTTCATGGTCCTGGTCTGAAGTCTGGGAGGGAGCAGACCTACTGAGCCTGTGCAGTGAACACGGGTTTGTTCTCTTCAGGCTTCAGGGAGGTTTCCGTCTGGAACACCGAGCGCTGACTGACGCAGTAAAATAAAGTTTATTTTCAACGTGTTTCCTCTGATTACTCACCACACACACACACACACACACACACACACACACACACACACACACACACACACACACACACACACACACACACACACACACACACACACACACACACACAACCTCCCGCTGAGAGCGCCCTGCAGGGAGGGGCCACTTCCATCTCTCAAAACAAGTCTGATATTTAATAAAAGTCTTTGTTCTGAGCTCACTGTGTGTCTGTGTGTGTGTGTGTGTGTGTGTGTCTGTGTCTGTGTGTCTGTGTGTGTGTGTGTGTGTGTGTGTCTGTGTCTGTGTGTCTGTGTGTGTGTGTGTGTGTGTGTGTCTGTGTGTCTGTGTGTCACGCTGGTGTTTTGGTTCAGACTGGTTGGTCCGGTTGGGGGAGTTTGTGAAGTGAAGCTGAATGAACAATGTCTTCTGTTTGTTCAGACACAAAACGTGAGACTGAAGGTGCAGACTGAAGGTGAAGGTGCAGACTGAAGGTGCAGACTGAAGGTGAAGGTGCAGACTGAAGGTGAAGGTGCAGACTGAAGGTGCAGACTGAAGGTGAAGGTGTAGACTGAAGGTGCAGACTGAAGGTGAAGGTGCAGACTGAAGGTGAAGGTGCAGACTGAAGGTGCAGACTGAAGGTGAAGGTGCAGACTGAAGGTGAAGGTGCAGACTGAAGGTGCAGACTGAAGGTGAAGGTGTAGACTGAAGGTGCAGACTGAAGGTGAAGGTGCAGACTGAAGGTGAAGGTGTAGACTGAAGGTGCAGACTGAAGGTGAAGGTGCAGACTGAAGGTGAAGGTGCAGACTGAAGGTGAAGGTGCAGACTGAAGGTGAAGGTGTAGACTGAAGGTGCAGACTGAAGGTGAAGGTGCAGACTGAAGGTGAAGGTGCAGACTGAAGGTGCAGACTGAAGGTGAAGGTGTAGACTGAAGGTGCAGACTGAAGGTGAAGGTGCAGACTGAAGGTGAAGGTGCAGACTGAAGGTGAAGGTGCAGACTGAAGGTGAAGGTGTAGACTGAAGGTGCAGACTGAAGGTGAAGGTGCAGACTGAAGGTGAAGGTGTAGACTGAAGGTGAAGGTGCAGACTGAAGGTGAAGGTGTAGACTGAAGGTGCAGACTGAAGGTGAAGGTGCAGACTGAAGGTGAAGGTGCAGACTGAAGGTGCAGACTGAAGGTGAAGGTGTAGACTGAAGGTGCAGACTGAAGGTGAAGGTGCAGACTGAAGGTGAAGGTGCAGACTGAAGGTGAAGGTGCAGACTGAAGGTGTAGACTGAAGGTGTAGACTGAAGGTGCAGACTGAAGGTGAAGGTGCAGACTGAAGGTGTAGACTGAAGGTGCAGACTGAAGGTGCAGACTGAAGGTGCAGACTGAAGGTGAAGGTGCAGACTGAAGGTGCAGACTGAAGGTGTAGACTGAAGGTGAAGGTGCAGACTGAAGGTGCAGACTGAAGGTGCAGACTGAAGGTGAAGGTGTAGACTGAAGGTGCACACTGAAGGTGCAGACTGAAGGTGCAGACTGAAGGTGCAGACTGAAGGTGCAGACTGAAGGTGAAGGTGTAGACTGAAGGTGCACACTGAAGGTGCAGACTGAAGGTGATGGTGCAGACTGAAGGTGAAGGTGCAGACTGAAGGTGAAGGTGCAGACTGAAGGTGCAGACTGAAGGTGCAGACTGAAGGTGAAGGTGCAGACTGAAGGTGCAGACTGAAGGTGCAGACTGAAGGTGAAGGTGCAGACTGAAGGTGCAGACTGAAGGTGCAGACTGAAGGTGAAGGTGCAGACTGAAGGTGCACACTGAAGGTGCAGACTGAAGGTGTAGACTGAAGGTGTAGACTGAAGGTGCAGACTGAAGGTGCAGACTGAAGGTGAAGGTGCAGACTGAAGGTGCAGACTGAAGGTGTAGACTGAAGGTGCAGACTGAAGGTGAAGGTGTAGACTGAAGGTGCAGACTGAAGGTGAAGGTGTAGACTGAAGGTGCAGACTGAAGGTGTAGACTGAAGGTGAAGGTGCAGACTGAAGGTGTAGACTGAAGGTGCAGACTGAAGGTGAAGGTGCAGACTGAAGGTGAAGGTGCAGACTGAAGGTGTAGACTGAAGGTGCAGACTGAAGGTGCAGACTGAAGGTGTAGACTGAAGGTGCAGACTGAAGGTGCAGACTGAAGGTGCAGACTGAAAGTGAAGGTGCAGACTGAAGGTGTAGACTGAAGGTGCAGACTGAAGGTGCAGACTGAAGGTGCAGACTGAAGGTGCAGACTGAAGGTGAAGGTGTAGACTGAAGGTGCAGACTGAAGGTGCAGACTGAAGGTGAAGGTGTAGACTGAAGGTGTAGACTGAAGGTGCAGACTGAAGGTGAAGGTGTAGACTGAAGGTGAAGGTGCAGACTGAAGGTGCAGACTGAAGGTGAAGGTGTAGACTGAAGGTGTAGACTGAAGGTGAAGGTGCAGACTGAAGGTGCAGACTGAAGGTGAAGGTGTAGACTGAAGGTGCAGACTGAAGGTGTAGACTGAAGGTGAAGGTGCAGACTGAAGGTGCAGACTGAAGGTGAAGGTGTAGACTGAAGGTGCAGACTGAAGGTGTAGACTGAAGGTGTAGACTGAAGGTGTAGACTGAAGGTGAAGGTGTAGACTGAAGGTGAAGGTGTAGACTGAAGGTGAAGGTGTAGACTGAAGGTGTAGACTGAAGGTGCAGACTGAAGGTGTAGACTGAAGGTGAAGGTGCAGACTGAAGGTGCAGACTGAAGGTGCAGACTGAAGGTGTAGACTGAAGGTGAAGGTGCAGACTGAAGGTGAAGGTGCAGACTGAAGGTGTAGACTGAAGGTGAAGGTGCAGACTGAAGGTGAAGGTGCAGACTGAAGGTGCAGACTGAAGGTGAAGGTGTAGACTGAAGGTGTAGACTGAAGGTGAAGGTGTAGACTGAAGGTGTAGACTGAAGGTGCAGACTGAAGGTGTAGACTGAAGGTGAAGGTGCAGACTGAAGGTGAAGGTGTAGACTGAAGGTGCAGACTGAAGGTGAAGGTGTAGACTGAAGGTGCAGACTGAAGGTGAAGGTGTAGACTGAAGGTGCACACTGAAGGTGCAGACTGAAGGTGAAGGTGTAGACTGAAGGTGAAGGTGTAGACTGAAGGTGTAGACTGAAGGTGCAGACTGAAGGTGCAGACTGAAGGTGCAGACTGAAGGTGCAGACTGAAGGTGAAGGTGTAGACTGAAGGTGCAGACTGAAGGTGCAGACTGAAGGTGTAGACTGAAGGTGCAGACTGAAGGTGCAGACTGAAGGTGTAGACTGAAGGTGTAGACTGAAGGTGTAGACTGAAGGTGCAGACTGAAGGTGCAGACTGAAGGTGAAGGTGTAGACTGAAGGTGCAGACTGAAGGTGCAGACTGAAGGTGTAGACTGAAGGTGCAGACTGAAGGTGCAGACTGAAGGTGAAGGTGTAGACTGAAGGTGCACACTGAAGGTGCAGACTGAAGGTGAAGGTGCAGACTGAAGGTGAAGGTGTAGACTGAAGGTGCACACTGAAGGTGCAGACTGAAGATGAAGGTGTAGACTGAAGGTGAAGGTGCAGACTGAAGGTGCAGACTGAAGGTGCAGACTGAAGGTGCAGGTGTAGACTGAAGGTGCACACTGAAGGTGCAGACTGAAGATGAAGGTGTAGACTGAAGGTGCAGACTGAAGGTGTAGACTGAAGGTGCAGACTGAAGGTGTAGACTGAAGGTGAAGGTGCAGACTGAAGGTGCAGACTGAAGGTGCAGACTGAAGGTGAAGGTGTAGACTGAAGGTGCAGACTGAAGGTGCAGACTGAAGGTGCACGCTGTGATGCGTCCTGACTGACTCTGAGCACTTAAAGGACCTCTGTGGGAGATCAGGGTTAGCTTAGATCAGGGTTAGCTTAGATCAGGGTTAGCTTAGATCAGGGTTAGCTTATCATCAATAACAAGCTGTGCACAGATCCTGATCACTTAGATCTCACATGAACGTGAAAAGTGCGGAGGGTCCTTGAACTCACCACTTGGCAGACTTTGATGACAAAGTGGACCTTATCCAGGTGTTCTGACGGAACCATGAAGCACGAGGATTTGGGCTCAGAGACGGTGGTGGGTGAGTAAACTGTGGAGGTCATGACGGAGCTGCAGAGAGAGAGAGAGAGAGGGAGAGAGAGAGAGACAGAGAGAGAGAGAGACAGAGACAGAGACAGAGAGGAAGAGGGAGAGAGAGAGAGAGGAAGAGAGAGTGAGTTACACACTGAGAGCAAACATGAGTTATGGTTTGATATGAACACATTTACGTCACATGACCTGAATGTTTTCCCAGGACAGGAATCGAATCATGTTGACAGAAGTTTTGAAACCACAACAACAGAAGCAGAAGTCTCAGACTTGTTCATCACGTCTGGTTTTAATACTAAAAGATGCATCAAAACGCAGCTGACTAAAACATTGTCCAACACGGAGGAAGGAGCTCCTCTTCTTCTTCTGACTGTTCAGGGTCATTGGAGGGCTTTCAGGGTTTTCCCCACATGAGGTGAGTGAAGAGTGAAAAGTGAAAGCAGACAGGTCGAGGTGTGCAAACACTGACGAGCATTTACTGCACTCATAAAACAGATCAACCTGCACAGGTGGACTTTGTAACTACCACTTTGAAAAGGAGAAAAAAAAAAAAAAGAACTTAATTTGAAAGTTATCAGATTTTATATGTCACATATTTTACAAACACATGGACACTTTCCAGAGCTGTATCTGACGTCACTGTGAGCAGAGGAGAGCTGTGGTGTGTTCGGCGTGTTTGATCCTCCATACTGTTCTGTATCTCATCTTCTACAGCTCACTCAGAGCACCAGAGCAGCGCTGCATGTTGACGGAAAACACCCACTCTAACAGATGGAAAAGTGACTCAGAGGTCAGGGAAACTCTGCTTTCACGGTGTCATATTCATGCCGAATTACAGAGCGGACGTGTTTTGGGACTACTAATCGACTTTAATCGGATTACGTGTCACTGTTCGGAAGATAAGACCTGAAATAGATAAATTCACTGGATATTAAATGGAGTCTGGCGCTTCCTCCGCATGAGCGCACGCGCTCCTCAGTTAACGACGGCCTCAAATCTGACAAAAGTTCCCGCCGTAAAGACCACGGTCCATCTACCGTAAAACGTGACAAACAACGTAAAAGTTTAGAGAGTAAAACTCACCGTTCAGGTTTCTTCCGCTTCTCAGAGAAATAAAGTTTCCAACTGCGGAGATCAACTCCCTCCCTCTGTCTCCGGATGCTGAGCTACAACTTCCGCAAAGACACAGTTAGACTCAACATATGGGACTTCCGGTTTCGTCCCATATGTCCCCTTTCAAATTAAAAGTTAAATTAGGGGTTTTCTTCTTCTTGTGTTCGTCGTCATCGTTTTTCTAACCTTGTGCGACAATAATTAGCTTTTTTATGTACTTCATGTGAAAATTAATTTATATAAATTTCTTTTTGAGTTTCAAACTGGTGGTACGGAGCCCCTGAAATCCCAAGATTCTCAGTTTGTAAACAAATTTATATTAAAGGTTAAAAACGAATTAATCTCACAATGAATTCACCCAGACTACTGTGTGGGTGATAGAGCAGACAGGTTTAAGGACATGGATCACTTTAGGTAGAAATACGTGTCCTGGTAGAAAAGAAAAAAATGAACAAACAAAATACAGTAGATGGCGGCGATGCAAAAATGACAGGTGCCAAAAAACCTCAAAAAAACTCAGAAGAAGAAGAAAAGGCACGAGAGGACAGGTAGAAAACTAAAGACTAAACTTTAAAATAAGAGTTTGATAAATGTTTTGTCTCTAAGATATCGCACTGTGTGTTACTTCGTTTACTTCTGTTTTATTAAACTTTTATTTCCTTAAAAGTTTAAAAATCACAGATCAGAGAAACGTCCAAATGTTTTGTCAGAACTTTAAAATACAAACTTACTTTATTATTTTAGTAACACGAATAAATAAGAAGTTTCTCTCATATATAGGAAACAAACATAAGGTTCATAGTTTGCTTTATTCTGAAATAAAACAAGGCGACTTCCGGCGATTTGTTTTGACACTGCTCTGAAACGCACACACACACACACACACACACACACACACACATACACACACACACACACACACACACACACACACACTCCTAAAAAAACCGTTTGTTTTATGTTGTATGTTGCGTTTAAGTACCGTTTGGAAAATCCGACATATTTGACAGCCTCTCTGGTGCGTTCAAGGGCTGTTGGAAAAAATCCCTTTTGTGACATTTAGTTAGACATTTACACATGATAACTTCTATCCATTATTTATACCTCTTTTAAACGGGGGTGCCAAATGCAGCTGTCATTGGGCGAGAGGGCGGGGTCACACCCTGGACTGTTCACCAGCCAATCACAGAGCTGACAGACAACACTCACATTCACACCTACAGGTTCAGTTTAGAGTCAGCAGGTAACCAGCATGTGATTGGACTGAAGCCGGAGAGAAGCCACGCCATGCAAGGGGGGAGAACATGCAAACAGACAGGGATTCAAACCAGCAACCTCCTCACTGTGAGGGGAGAGCGCCAACCCTACAAAATAACTTTAATCCCTGACTAATAATTAGATCATTTAAAGGAACTATACGTAACTCTGATGTGTTGTCGTCCTTCTATTGTCATTAAACTACTGTATGAAATTATCTAATTATCTAATTATTATTTGTTTTCACCTTAAAGCTGCTAAAAACAAAAGAAGAGTATAAATAAAGTGACTCTAATTAAGGTCAGATGGAATATGTATGGTAGGTAGCAGCATCATAAATGAAGAATGGATCCTGCAGAAATATAAAATAAATATTTGCACAGTATACAGTGTAAACTATTATAGAAATATAGAGGTAGAAGCACAATCACAGGAATGACTTGGAGTCCGTCCAATCAGACGCTGAGACGAGACACACACGTTTGATATAAACTGACTGGTTCAGGGTTTGTTCTCCTCTCCCATCATGTGCTTCCTGCACTCGACCTGCAGGAGGTGCTGCAGCCTGCTCCTCTCTCCTCCTGCGTGTGTGTGTGTGTGTGTGTGTGTGTGTGTGTGTGTGTGTGAGAGAGAGGCTTCCCCCTATAAAGGCGTGTGTGGAGCAGCTGCAGGTTGAAGAGTCTCTCCAGCAGCCAGAGGAGGAGGAGGAGGAGGATGAAGCTGTGTGTTCCCTCTGCGAGCAGCTGATCTCGGATCGGAGCGTCTGAGCTGAAACTTTCTGATGCTTCTCTGAGAGCGGAGCTGCTTCTTCATGCACCTGTGAGCAGGTAAGACGCCCGTCACTCATGCTGCTCGCTGCTCATCATCACTTTGTAATCTGTAGATCCACGCTCTTTGATGTTCTTCATCTTTAAAGACTGATCAGTTTTCATACCTCAAATATTCTGCGAGTGATTAAATTCCGGTTTAAATGAGAGATTTGAAATGTTCCTGAAAGATGGGAAAAGAAGGAGGGCGTGTTTGTTTTCTCGGATGTTTGTGATTGGTCGATTTGATCCGGGTGTTTTCTCTGTGTTTGGACTCTTCTTTGTGGAAGGATGAAAGTCTTTGTGTTGAGGTAGTGATGTCATTCATCCACAGCATCGCTGGTGTCACAGCATCTGTGTCTGAACTTTGACTCATATTTTTGAATTTATAAAACTTCCTGTGTGGCTGCTTCAAAATAAAAGAAGTGCTATAAATCAATGTGAGAGTCTTTAAAGGTGCTGCATGTTGAAGTGAAACACGTTCTGGCTTTAAAGGTTCAGTCTGTGCAGCCTGTTGTTTCTAAAACACACTGAGACTTTCTGCAGGAGCACGGTGCAGAGCTCACACACACACACACACACACACATACGCACACACACACACACACACACACACACACACACACACACACACCAAGCTGCAAGCTGCAACCCCCGGACTTTATAAGATGAATCCAATGAGTTAGTGTAACATCCTGCAGTTCCTGGAGTGTCCACTAGAGGCTGGCTGCAGTACCTGGAGTGTCCACTAGAGGCTGGCTGCAGTACCTGGAGTGTCCACTAGAGGCTGGCTGCAGTACCTGGAGTGTCCACTAGAGGCTGGCTGCAGCAGCACAGGAAGTCACATACACACCCATTCAAACAGCCTGTTTTTACAGCAGACATGAACATGTTTACAGCCTGCTTCAAAAAACCAAATAGGTGTGATTAGCTCATGTCTCCATCCACACACACTGTACGGGGGGAATGTTTTCATGACTCAGCAGTTTTGATTGGATGAAGGATCAGAGGGAGCCTGTGTGGCTCAGCTGATCCTGCCTCTCCTCTGTAACGCCTCTAAAGATGGTTCAGAGGGGGGGGGGGGGTCCCTTTGTCCCCACGTAACGCCTCCACGATATTCAGACTGAAGGAGAAACGTCTTAATGGACACGGGCGGGGATTAACTCTGATTTCATTCTGGATTCATCTTCTGATTGGTTCATTTCGTTCATTAACGAGCTGTGACTCACGGCTGGGTGAGTTCAAACAGGGAAATGAAGTTGTGTTGTTGTAGCTGAGGGGCCAATGAGCACGCTGGATGATGGTTCCCTCGCTCTGTCAGGAGGTCAGGACGAGATGAGAGCAGCAGCTCTGTGTTCCTCTGTGATTTACTCCAGTCACCCGATGCAGCGTTTGTTTGGCTGCTTAAGTGGAGGATGGTTTTATACAGAGAACATCATAAAGGTTTAATGAGCTCAGGGACGATGTGGCTGCTTGTAGAGAGACGAGCTCACACTTGTTGGACCAACAGCAGGAGACAGATTATGAGCCGCTCAGCGCAGAGACAAGGAACTCCCCCGCTCGTTTCACAGATTCATTCAGCTCAGTGTGAGAGAAGAAACTCTGTAAACTGTAGAAACACACAAACACATAAACACATAAACAAACCGTCTTTTATTCTGAAAATGTTTTAGTGTTGTGTCGCTGTCCGACTTCCTGTCCAGTTCCTTCTCTTCTCTGCTGAATTTATTCGTCATGTTCAGGTACGTCTCAGGTACGTCTCAGGTGTGTCTCAGACGTCTCAGGTGCGTCTCAGGTGCGTCTCAGACGTCTCAGGTACGTCTCAGGTGCGTCTCAGGTGTGTCTCAGGTGCGTCTCAGACGTCTCAGGTGCGTCTCAGACGTCTCAGGTGCGTCTCAGGTGCGTCTCAGACGTCTCAGGTGCGTCTCAGACGTCTCAGGTGCGTCTCAGACGTCTCAGGTGCGTCTCAGACGTCTCAGGTGTGTCTCAGGTGCGTCTCAGACGTCTCAGGTGCGTCTCAGACGTCTCAGGTGCGTCTCAGGTGCGTCTCAGGTGCGTCTCAGACGTCTCAGGTACGTCTCAGGTGCGTCTCAGGTGTGTCTCAGGTACGTCTCAGGTGCGTCTCAGGTACGTCTCAGGTGCGTCTCAGGTACGTCTCAGGTGCGTCTCAGGTGCGTCTCAGACGTCTCAGGTGCGTCTCAGGTGCGTCTCAGGTGCGTCTCAGGCGTCTCAGGTGCGTCTCAGGTGCGTCTCAGGTATGTCTCAGGTGCGTCTCAGGTCCGTCTCTCGTACATCTCAGGTGCGTCTCAGGTACGTCTCAGGTATGTCTCAGGTGCGTCTCAGGTGCGTCTCAGGTGCGTCTCAGGTGCGTCTCAGGTATGTCTCAGGTGCGTCTCAGGTGCGTCTCAGGTGCGTCTCAGGTGCGTCTCAGGTTTGTCTCAGGTGCGTCTCAGGTGCGTCTCAGGTGCGTCTCAGGTGCGTCTCTGCTCCGGAGGTCACATCTGGTGGACTTCCTGACTTGACGTCAGACTCGTCATCACACGGGGGGCAAAACATGTTTGGTTAATGTTAACACGCGTGTTTGATTAAGTCATGTGTTGTACGTCCACGTCTTGCTGAAATACTCCGACAGTTATATTCCACTGATCTTCTTCTTCGTAGCATCAACGCTAAAACATTCTGACTTTCTGAACTGAATCCACGTAAACGAACTGAAGTGGGAAGAACGACTTCCGAACTCTGAAACTTGGACGACCCGAGCAGCACCTGAATGCATCTTAAAGGTCATTGGCTGCTGAATGAATGATATAAGCTGAGGGGACACCTCGCAGCTCCCCCTGTCACTCAAAGAGGCCACGCCCCCTAATTCAACATCCTTTTAAGCCTTCATATAAGCTCAGCTGGTGAGTTGTATAAACACTCAGCCAATGAGCTCTACAGACACAAACTGTCTGTTTGAGCAGAGAGAGAGGAACGTGTGTCTGTGACGCTCAGATTAGTAAATATGAGGAACAGATTAAGCTGCAGATCTGATCTGGACTCAGATAAACACACCTGTATGTGCACCTGTAAGTCCAACCATCACTTTAACACCAAGATTTAAGAGAGCAGGCTGAAGCTGCCGTGTGAATGTTAAATGTTAGAATCACTGATATGGAGGATGGAGTTCAGGCTGCTCTGCCGAACAAATCTATATCTGAGATGGAGAGATATAGGTGTGTGTTTGTGTGTGTGTGTGTGTGTGTGTGTGTGTATGTGTGTGTGTGTGTGTGTGTGTGTGTGTGTGTGTGTGTGTGTGTGTGTGTGTGTGTGTGTGTGTGTGTGTGTGTGTGTGTGTGTGTGTGTGTGCGTGCGCGTACTTCTTGTTCCTGTTCCTTTTTCTGTTTTTCTAAAAAGTCAACTTCCTTAACTTATCCTCTGAGTGTCTCAAAGAAAGTGTCAACTTTCAACACCAGTTTCAAGGTGCCCCACTGACTTTAAGGTTTATGTTTTCTAAACTGGTTTGAATGGGTTGAACTGGGTGTGTGTTTCAAGGCACACTGGAACATGTTTAAGGTACTCTTCTGTTATATAAGAGCCTTTGGTTTGTCCATTCATTGATTGAGATCTGTATCTTGTTAGCTTAAGGATCTGTTTTAAGGTACCCTCTGGGGTCTGTTTTAAGGTGCCCTCTGGGGTCTGTTTTAAGGTACCCTCTGTGATCTGTTTTAAGGTACCCTCTGGGGTCTGTTTTAAGGTACCCTATGGGGTCGGTTTTAAGGTACCCTATGGGTCAGTTTTAAGGTACCCTCTGGGATCTGTTTTAAGGTACCGTCTGGGATCTGTTTTAAGGTACCCTCTGGGGTCTGTTTTAAGGTACCCTATGGGGTCGGTTTTTAAGGTACCCTTTGGGGTCTGTCTTAAGGTACCCTCTGGGGTCGGTTTTAAGGTACCCTTTTGGGTCGGTTTTAAGGTACCCTCTGGGATCTGTTTTAAAGTACCCTCTGGGATATGTTTTAAGGTACCCTCTTTGATCTGTTTTAAGGTACCCTCTGGGGTCGGTTTTAAGGTACCCTATGGGGTCGGTTTTAAGGTACCCTTTGGGGTCTGTTTTAAGGTACCCTCTGGGGTCTGTTTTAAGGTACCCTTTGGGGTCTGTTTTAAGGTACCCTCTGGGATCTGTTTTAAGGTACCCTCTGGGGTCTGTTTTAAGGTACCCTCTGGGGTCTGTTTTAAGGTACCCTCTGGGATCTGTTTTAAGGTACCGTCTGGGATCTGTTTTAAGGTACCCTCTGGGGTCTGTTTTAAGGTACCCTCTCGGGTCTGTTTTAAGGTTCCCCTTTGGGGTCGGTTTTAAGGTACCCCCTGGGGTCAGTTTTAAGGTACCCTTTTGGGTCGGTTTTAAGGTACCCTTTTGGGTCGGTTTTAAGGTACCCTCTGGGATCTGTTTTAAGGTACCGTCTGGGATCTGTTTTAAGGTACCCTCTGGGATCTGTTTTAAGGTACCCTCTGGGATCAGTTTTAAGGTACCCTTTTGGGTCGGTTTTAAGGTACCCTCTGGGATCTGTTTCAAGGTGCCAACTTGCTGACATGTGATTTAGGAAGTAGTATTAAGTTAAAGAGAAGTGACGGTACATTATAACCCAGCTCAGTCTGTTTTCAGTCTGAGATCAGAGTTATTTATACAGCAGGTGTTAATGACAGTGAGTCACTGTGACAGTAACACACATCAGACTCTCAAGGGAACAACCGGCTCATCACACAACGCTGTGTTTCACTTTCAGACCTACATGAACTCTCATTTTATGGATGTGGCGGCGGTTGTCTCTATAGCAACAGCTGCTGAGGATCATGGGTAGTGTAGTGTCGGGACGGTTCCACCCTATAAAACTTGGCTTGTTTACAAAGCTAAGGCTAAGCTCGACCCTCCCACCTAAATATGGTCACCTTTGACAAAGAAAAACCTCAATATGGCGAATGTCAGTAAGCTTCCTACAATGAGTGTACAAACCAACAGGTGGCCGTGATGTCACCATGGCGACGTCCAGCTCGTCTGACACAGACCCCTGAGCGTTCTCTCTCTATTCAGTCTTTCTGATTGTCGTTTTTGTTTCTAAACAAACATTTAGATTGTTCTGCTGCTGAGCAGTAACAGGCGTTGTTACCCAGAATCCACTGCTGACGGCGAGCAGAGCGTCTGATTGACATGAATTATTGAGTCTGTTGTAGAGCTGCAGCTGTACGGGACTGGTGTGATGTGATTTTCATGAGCAGCTCTTTAATCTGCTGTTGGATGTCGGTGTGCAGCGAGCCTCAGCTGCGGTGAGGATTCATCTACTGCTTGACTGAGCCGCTGAAAGCTGCCGTGAAGCTGACGCTCCACGCCTCCTCCCAGCATCCACCTGCTGATCTCACTCCACTATATACTCCACCAGGCCTCCCCACAGACTCATTCAAAATGAATCCAGATCCATGAAATAGAAGCTGAAAATATCTACACCCTGTGACCGCCTCCCAATGTGTTCCTGCATGGATTTATTCGATTAATGATAGAATAGAAAACCTAGAACTTCAGTTATTGTTACTCCTGCTGACTTTCTTTTTCTAACTTAATTCAAGAAAATAAACGTGGAGGACTTAAGACTGATCCTAAGTCAAAATGTCCAACTTTACAGCTGCAGTTCCTCCAGTGTCCACTAGAGTCTGTCTCCTGCAGTGAGTCAGTCTCCATAGAGCTCTATGTTAAAATGTCCAACTTCACAGCTGCAGTTCTTCCAGTGTCCACTAGAGTCTGTCTCCTGCAGTGAGTCAGTCTCCATAGAGCTCTATGTTAAAATGTCCCACTTTACAGCTGCAGTTCCTCCAGTGTCCACTAGAGTCTGTCTCCTGCAGTGAGTCAGTCTCCATAGAGCTCTATGTTAAAATGTCCAACTTTGCAGCTGCAGTTCTTCCAGTGTCCACTAGAGTCTGTGTCCTGCAGTGAGTCAGTCTCCATAGAGCTCTATGTTAAAATGTCCAACTTTACAGCTGCAGTTCTTCCAGTGTCCACTAGAGTCTGTCTCCTGCAGTGAGTCAGTCTCCATAGAGCTCTATGTTAAAATGTCCAACTTTGCAGCTGCAGTTCTTCCAGTGTCCACTAGAGTCTGTGTCCTGCAGTGAGTCAGTCTCCATAGAGCTCTATGTTAAAATGTCCAACTTTGCAGCTGCAGTTCTTCCAGTGTCCACTAGAGTCTGTCTCCTGCAGTGAGTCAGTCTCCATAGAGCTCTATGTTAAAATGTCCAACTTTACAGCTGCAGTTCTTCCAGTGTCCACTAGAGTCTGTGTCCTGCAGTGAGTCAGTCTCCATAGAGCTCTATGTTAAAATGTCCAACTTTACAGCTGCAGTTCTTCCAGTGTCCACTAGAGTCTGTCTCCTGCAGTGAGTCAGTCTCCATAGAGCTCTATGTTAAAATGTCCAACTTTACAGCTGCAGTTCTTCCAGTGTCCACTAGAGTCTGTCTCCTGCAGTGAGTCAGTCTCCATAGAGCTCTATGTTAAAATGTCCAACTTTACAGCTGCAGTTCCTCCAGTGTCCACTAGAGTCTGTCTCCTGCAGTGAGTCAGTCTCCATAGAGCTCTATGTTAAAATGTCCAACTTTACAGCTGCAGTTCTTCCAGTGTCCACTAGAGTCTGTCTCCTGCAGTGAGTCAGTCTACACAGATATGGTCACTTCCTATCGGGTGATGATGGCGATGTTTCACGCTCACAGTGGCGTGTTTGTGTCGCTCAGCTCAAACACTTGATGCGTGTGATCCGGCTCACACTCGTGTTGTTGTGTGGAGGAAAGTTCAGCACTAACGTCTCCCCGCTCTCCTTCTCACCGTCTTTAATTAACAGCTCAACTGTCTGTGGTTAAGAGCTGCGGAGACGATGAAGTTCACAACAACAACAACAACAACAACAGCAGCAGCAGCAGCAGCTTCGTGTGCTGGCGTCAGTGACCCCTGAAGTGTGACGCACTGAAAGTTTATCATTTCAACAAACTCCCTCTGAGCGGAGGCCGGACTCACTTCATCACAGATTCACCGTGGTCAGCGTGAAACAGGAACCAGACGCACAACAACAACAACAACAAAAACAACAACAAGCTAACGTGTGCCTTTAAATGCGTTTCCATTGGTCAGGATCAAGGCGTCTCCCTCCGTGAGGTGCATGTGTGAACAGGTCAGGAGGAAATGCTCCAGATAGTTTCAGGAGTTGGTCCATCTGATAAATCCTGAAACAAGATGTTTTATAGATGAGTTAGCTGCAGAAGGACGACGGTGACCTGCTAGCTTGTGTTCACATAAAGTCAGTGATGCTAACAGGAGCTGAGCGCTGACAACACAAGAGTACTTTATCTTGCTGTTATGATTTATTAAAGGATTAAAGGACGGCTGCTCTTACAGAGACTCTCTGGAGGTCTTTCTCTCTGCAGCACATGATCAGCTGGAAGATTTTATTAGACTCAACTCTCAACATGCTGATCCCACCGACGATGAACGAGACCACGATACACAAATAAGAGTATGTTGATGTTCTGATGGTGTTCTATCACTCAAATTCAAGTCTTGGGTTCTCGGTTCCATGTTTGATGGTTGTTGTTCTTCGGCTGAGACTCGTCCCAGTCGTAGCCCGAGCTCATACGTTTGTGTTTGAGGATGAATGAAAATGTCTTTACTGGATGTTTGAGCAGACGGTCGCTCTGTTCTCGTGTCTGAATATCTGAGAACACATCAGAGCCGAAAATAGACGCTGAGAGCTGATCATCAATCAATACTATTGATTTCATGATATAGATCAAGAAGCCCAGAATCATGACAACACTGTTTTAGTGTGTGTGTGTGTGTGTGGGGGGGGGGGGGGGGGGGGGGGGGGGAGTTCTGAGGTTCTGAGGTTCTCCGTGACTTTCACCGTCTCGTCTTCGTCGTCTTCCTCTTCACGTCCGGTAACCCGAGCCGGAGCAGAGCAGGATATCTTTACTGGAGGAGATGTGTAACTTCCTCCTGTGGAGTACATTAGTGATACCACAGCCGGGGGAGGGGAGGGGTTAATCAGATGAACAGGATAATGGCGAGGGTGAGAGTTTCTTCCTGCAGCAGCAGAAATGTTTTAACGGTCGAGGAGACGATGAGGCTGAACATGGAATCAAACTGATGATTGTCTTTACCTGATTACCATCCAACCTGCCGACGGTCTGCAGATGGAGCCTAAATAAATCACTGTGTTTAAAACATGATGTTGTTCTGCTTCCTGTTGGACAGGCAGGTGCCTCACTACGCTGGTTAGCTTGTGCTAGTTTACAGTGTAGCTCCAAACAGTTCACACCACGTCCTGCATTTGTACTGATTTCACCTTTAGCTATACATTCTTATGTCACTCTGTTTGCAGGAAGCCCCGCCCCTAACTCCTCCACCTCCTCTCTCTGACTCTCAATGAGACTTTACTTCAAGTCAGGGTCGGTCATTTCCTCCAGATCCATTTTTTCAGATTCTGGTTTAAACTGTCTTTAGGTCCTGACAGACATTAATAACTCAGGTTCTCTGAAAAAGGAACAAAGTAAATCCATCATCTGTATCAATTTGTAAGTCTGTAAAAACTTCAACCAATGATGAACCAATCACAGCCTCCCTGTCTCCCTGCTCTCTGATGAACCAATCACAGCCTCCCTGTCTCCCTGCTCTCTGATGAACCAATCACAGCCTCCCTGTCTCCCTGCTCTCTGATGAACCAATCACAGGCCTCCCTGTCTCCCTGCTCTCTGATGAACCAATCACAGTCTCCCTGTCTCCCTGTTCTCTGATGTACCAATCACAGTGAGGGGGCGTGGCTTTAGAATGAGCACAGAGATAAGGGGCGTGGCTTTAGAATGGGCACATAGATAAGGGGCGTGGCTTTAGAATGAGCACAGCGATAAGGGGCGTGGCTTTAGAATGAGCACGGAGATAAGGGGCGTGGCTTTAGAATGAGCACAGAGATAAGGGGCGTGGCTTTAGAATGAACACAGAGATAAGGGGCGTGGCTTTAGAATGAGCACAGAGATAAGGGGCAAATGGAGCACCGGGGGAATGCTACTTTCAAAATCAATCTTTCAAAAAATGACCAACCCTGCCTTTAACTGAACAAACAGCTCGCTGTGTTGAAGAAAGAAAGCAGTTTGGTCACAGAGGAGTCGCCCCCTGCTGGACATTAGAGAGAATGCATGTTTAAAGAACCGAGAGGAGAAGAGAAGTGTTTGTCTCAGATCAAATCTCTGCCCGGAGAGAATCAACAAGAGAGCAGCTCATATTAACAGGCTGCAGCTTGGAACACACACACACACACACACACACACACACACACACACACACACACACACACACACACACGCACATGTACACACTCTCCTGCGGATGCTTTAACTTCTTTAAATATTTCATGTTTACTCGAAGCGAAAAACAAACCACTGAAGCTTTTCTGTTTTCACTGGTACAAAATGAAACACTTTATTTTCCCCGTACGCTCCATCTTAAACCTCGTCTTCCTCTCTCGTTCTCCCAGACTTCCTGTCCCGCCTCCACCATGAGTGACATCTACGAGTCAGCAGCGAACTCTCTGGGTCTGTTCAGCAGCCCGTGTCTCACCAAAGTGGAGCTGCGGCTCACCTGTAAGGGCCTCTCGGACCGAGACGCCCTGTCCAAACCCGACCCCTGCTTCGTCCTCAACATGCAGTCCCATGGGCAGTGGATGGAGGTAGGTCGCCATGGCAACGACGTCAACCTCACTAGGTTTCAGGTTGCTGTCTGGATATTTTTTTTAACGAGAAGGAGTTTGAGTGTTATTTGTTTGATTGATGAATGATGATGTCACACAGTGGGACATGTTCAATGTGTAGTTCTGACTTTGAACACCAGGTGGCGCCTCGGATTAAAGTGGACACTAAGCCAAATAAGGAACATTCAATACTTTAATGGACTCTTTACTGATGGACTCTTCACTCTGCAGCAGCCTCTACCATCAGTGTGTGTGTGTGTGTGTGAATGGATGAGTTCATACTGATGGACTCTTTACTCTGCAGCAGCCTCTACCATCAGTGTGTGAATGTGTGTGAATGGATGAGTTCATACTGATGGACTCTTTACTCTGCAGCAGCCTCTACCATCAGTGTGTGAATGTGTATGAATGGATGAGTTCATACTGATGGACTCTTTACTCTGCAGCAGCCTCTACCATCAGTGTGTGAGTGCGGTGAGTTGTCGGCTAAGATAGAAGCTCTTGTACATTATAAACATTATTTCAGTCTGATATATTTTGGACTCTGAACTGAAACTTGTCCCCCTGACGATCTGTTTACTTCACTGATGGAGATAAAAACAGTAAAACACAGCTCTCTCTCTCTGTCGGGTCCATCTGGAGCGGTTCTGTTTGGGTCCATCCCGTCGCTCGTTGGACTCAGCTCAGACTCATTATGGACGCCACAGATGATGAAGGAGGAAAGTGAGAGAATTCTCTGCTGGCTTTATTTTTATGTATTTATTTGTTTCCCTGGTTTCTGAAGCCCAGAGGAGAGGACGAGTCCAGACACGCAGAGTGTGTGTGTGTGTGTGTGTGTCCTGTAATCTCCACATGATGGTAGTAAACTCAGCACACACACTCTCCTGATGACTTCAGCTGTATCACGCGATGTGATTGGCTGTCGTCTCTTCCGTCTCCTCTTTGATGTCGGGCGGCGAGCGTCTCTGGATGGTTGAAATCTCTCCAACTTTCATCAAACATTTTGATTTGAATGATCAGTATCGTGTTAAAGAGTCTAGGGTGAACGAGGTCAGCGAGTCTTCGTGATTGGCTCCGCCCACTCCGTCCAACGGTTTCAAGATCTTCAAACAAAGTCCAGCTGTCTTTGGATCTGGATCTGACTGAACGGGGACGTGGAGGACTGAAGGCTTCATGTAAACGTTAGATTCAGATATGAAGCAGAACAACCAGCAGCATCCAGCTCACACGTATCAGCCTGCTGGTTGGCCGCGGAGAGAGAGCGCCACGTCGCTGATTGTGACATCATACCACACATTCATGGCAGGAAGTGTCCAGCGGACCCGGGGCGCGGTACTCCTTCACACCGACTGACCAGACTTCCGGGTCCAGTGTAGTCGGATCCGGTCTCAGGTCCGGGTCATCAGTCTGTGACGTACGAAGGTCACGCTTCACTGAAGTCAACATCAGACAGACTGAGAGCGTGTGTGTGTGTGTGTGTGTGTGTGTGTGTGTGTGTGTGTGTGTGTGTGTGTGTGTGTGTGTGTGTGTGTGTGTGTGTGTGTGTGTGTGTGTGTGTGTGTGTGTCTGTATAGATGCATGTTGCTGACGTTCATGAGTTTACTCTGCTCAGTGACAGAAGGAGGTTTTCTGTCCATCAGCTGGTATGAAGATGTGTGAGCGTATCCAGGGCAACGCCGCCGTACTGGAAATACAGTATGCACATGCTGTGTGTGTGTGTGTGTGTGTGTGTGTGTGTGTGTGTGTGTGTGTGTGTGTGAGAGCTGGTCAGACCTGGTTTTGTTGCCCCATTTTTTGACTCAGAGTATTTTTAGCTGTTTGCTGGATGATCTTCTTCTTGTGTGTGTGTGTGTGTGTGTCAATGTGTGTGTGTGTGGGTGTGTGTGTGTGTGTCAATGTGTGTGTGGGTGTGTGTGGGTGTGTGTGTGTGTGTGTGTGTGTGTGTCAATGTGTGTGTGTGTGGGTGTGTGTGTGTGTGTCAATGTGTGTGTGTGTGTGTGTGGGTGTGTGTGTGTGTGTCAATGTGTGTGTGTGTGTGTGTGTGTGTGTGTGTGTCAATGTGTGTGTGTGTGTGTGTGGGTGTGTGTGTGTGTGTCAATGTGTGTGTGTGTGTGTGCGTGTGTGTGTGTGTGTGTGTGTGTGTGTGTGTCAATGTGTGTGTGGGTGTCAATGTGTGTGTGTGTGTGTGTGTGTGTGTGTGTGTGTCAATGTGTGTGTGGGTGTCAATGTGTGTGTGTGTGTGTGTGTGTGTGTGTGTGTGTGTGTGTGTGTGTGTGTGTGTGTGTGTGTGTGTGTGTGTCAATGTGTGTGTGGGTGTCAATGTGTGTGTGTGTGTGTGTGTGTGTGTCAATGTGTGTTTGGGTGTCAATGTGTGTGTGTGTGTGTGTGTGTCAATGTGTGTGTGGGTGTCAATGTGTGTGTGTGTGTGTGTGTCAATGTGTGTGTGTG
>NC_136695.1:1167851-1170351 GCF_947650265.1 Symphodus melops
GCACCATAGTGTGTGTGTGTGTGTGTGTGAAGCACCATAGTGTGTGTGTGGTGTGTAGCACCATAGTGTGTGTGTGTGGTGTGTAGCACCATAGTGTGTGTGTGTGTGTGTGTGTGTGTGTGTGTGTAGCACCATAGTGTGTGTGTGGTGTGTAGCACCATAGTGTGTGTGTGTGTGTAGCACCATAGTGTGTGTGTGTGTGTGTGTGTGTGTGTGTGTGTGTGTGTGTGTGTGTGTGTGTGTGTGTGTGTGTGTAGCACCATAGTGTGTGTGTGGTGTGTAGCACCATAGTGTGTGTGTGTGTGTAGCACCATAGTGTGTGTGTGTGTGTGTGTGTGTGTGTGTGTAGCACCATAGTGTGTGTGTGTGGTGTGTAGCACCATAGTGTGTGTGTGTGTGTGTGTGGTGTGTAGCACCATAGTGTGTGTGTGTGTGTGTGTGTAGCACCATAGTGTGTGTGTGTGTGGTGTGTGTGAAGCACCATAGTGTGTGTGTGTAGCACCATAGTGTGTGGTGTGTGGTGTGTAGCACCATAGTGTGTGTGTGTGTGTAGCACCATAGTGTGTGTGTGTGTGTGTGTAGCACCATAGTGTGTGTGTGTGTGTAGCACCATAGTGTGTGTGTGTAGCACCATAGTGTGTGTGTGTGTGTGGTGTGTAGCACCATAGTGTGTGTGTGTGTGTGTAGCACCATAGTGTGTGTGTGTGTGTGTGTAGCACCATAGTGTGTGTGTGTGTGTGTGGTGTGTAGCACCATAGTGTGTGTGTGTGTGGTGTGTAGCACCATAGTGTGTGTGTGTGTGTAGCACCATAGTGTGTGTGTGTGTGTGTGTAGCACCATAGTGTGTGTGTGTGTGGTGTGTAGCACCATAGTGTGTGTGTGGTGTGTAGCACCATAGTGTGTGTGTGTGTGTGAAGCACCATAGTGTGTGTGTGGTGTGTAGCACCATAGTGTGTGTGTGTGTGGTGTGTAGCACCATAGTGTGTGTGTGTGTGTGTGTAGCACCATAGTGTGTGTGTGTGTGGTGTGTAGCACCATAGTGTGTGTGTGTGACGCCCCTATGTGACTAAGAGTAAACATAATTACAGGTTAAACCTGTGCAGTTAGCATTAGCAATTAGACTTAAATCTTATATAGCATAATGTACATAACCTGTGAGGAGAGAAAAACATGTGTTGGTTAAAAGAGACCTGTAGAACAGTTAAAGAGCCTTAGAAACAAAGTGCTGACCTTCTAGAAACTAGTTCCATGTGCATGTACAGAGGTGTTTGAGGTAGTGCCAGAGGTGTGAGTACAGTCGTTAAACAGTCAATGCAGGGATGTAAATTGGCTCACCAACTTAAAGGAGCAGTGATTAGCATTAAGTGTCCTAGACAATATGGTGAAACCAGGAGTGATTTGGGTGATTATCATTAAGTACCCAACTATTGAGGAGCAGATTAGCATTAAGTGTTCACAAGAGCGCCACATCCACTTTTTCCACATAGAGCGCCACATCCTCATGTTCCACATAGAGCGCCTCGTAGAGCGCCACATCCTCGTGTTCCACATAGAGCGCCTCGTAGAGCGCCACATCCACGTGTTCCACATAGAGCGCCTCGTAGAGCGCCACATCCTCGTGTTCCACACACAGCGCTACATAGAGCGCCACATCCACGTGTTCCACATAGAGCGCCTCGTAGAGCGCCACATCCTCGTGTTCCACATAGAGCGCCTTGTAGAGCGCCACATCCACGTGTTCCACATAGAGCGCCTCGTAGAGCGCCACATCCTCGTGTTCCACATAGAGCGCCTTGTAGAGCGCCACATCCACGTGTTCCACATAGAGCGCGTTATTTTAGTGTATTTACAGTCTGTGGTTGAAATAGTTCAAATCCTCCTAGCTTGAAGGTCGTTTGACACCAGAAACACAGAGTGTCATGTGATCAGGTCCTTGAAGGTCGTTTGACACCAGAAACACAGAGTGTCATGTGATCAGGTCCTTGAAGGTCGTTTGACACCAGAAACACAGGGTGTCATGTGATCAGGTCCTTGAAGGTCGTTTGACACCAGAAACACAGGGTGTCATGTGATCAGGTCCTTGAAGGTCGTTTGACACCAGAAACACAGGGTGTCATGTGATCAGGTCCTTGAAGGTCGTTTGACACCAGAAACACAGGGTGTCATGTGATCAGGTCCTTGAAGGTCGTTTGACACCAGACACACAGGGTGTCATGTGATCAGGTCCTTGAAGGTCGTTTGACAGCAGAAACACAGAGTGTCATGTGATCAGGTCCTTGAAGGTCGTTTGACAGCAGACACACAGAGTGTCATGTGATCAGGTCCTTGAAGGTCGTTTGACACCAGACACACAGAGTGTCATGTGATCCAGGAGCAGCTTCAGCTTCCTGTAAACACAAACACGCTGTCATCATTTCAGATTCTTTTCATCTTTGAGAATCTGCAGCTCCATGAAACTTTCCTCCTCATCAGCAGGAACCTTCAGCCGAGAGGCCCCGCC
>NC_136695.1:1172851-1174221 GCF_947650265.1 Symphodus melops
ATCACGTCTGGTTCTCCGCCTCCTCACCAGTCACACAAACAAACAGAGTGTGTGTGTGTGTGTGTGTGTGTGTGTGTGTGTGTGTGTGTGTGTGTGTGCAGGTGGACCGGACCGAGGTGATCCGCAGCACGGTGAACCCGACCTACTCCAAGGTTTTCACTCTGGACTTTTATTTTGAAGAGGTGCAGCGTCTGCGCTTCGAGCTGTTCGACATCAACAGCAGCCACAACGGGCTGAAGGAGGCGGACTTCCTGGGATCAGTGGAGTGCACGCTGGGACAGGTGAGACACACACACACACACACACACCTGCCTCACCCCTTCGTCACCACACGAGGGCGCCATTTCAAACGCCTGCTAGCATATTAGTTATTGGAATTAGCTACCATGACGCCACCTGTTAACTGCTGCAAGCTCCAACAGCACAAACACGGCCCAAAGGTTAAAGGTCAGCTAACAGCTCCCACCTGTCACTCAAAGAAGGCCACCGCCCCCCTATGCTGTAATGCAAACAGGTGAGGCACGCTAGCAGGAAGTTAAAATGTGTTTTCAGGATGTGAAGTTTGACATTTCTCGCCGTCAGAGGAAATAAAAGAGTCCGTCTCAGCGCGAGGAGGAGAATCAGTCCATCTGCTGCTCATTATAACGTGAAGTGAAGGCGTCTCATCAGGAAGTCTCTGTGTGCTGAAGCTCTCGGGGATTCCTGCTCGCTGTTTTCCATTTGTCGTAATAGACGACTTTTAACGAGCAGAGAAGAAGAAGAAGTGTGTGGTCTCCTCGTGTCGTTCTCTGCCAGCAGCGTCTCCTGCCAGATCCTCCACCGACAGATGGAGCAGAGAGACGGAGGTTTCTGCTCGTGGGAGGAGGAAACGCTCAGGAGAGCAACAAGAGGGGGCGGGGCTTAAGCTTCTAGGTTGAAAGGGAGAGGCTGACACGTTTCTGTCCAAATCCACCAAAGAATCGTGTCTCATCCATGTCTCAGTGCTCACTGCAGGAGACAGACTCTAGTGGACACTGGAGGAAACTGCAGCTGTAAAGTTGGACATTTTAACATAGAGCTCTATGGAGACTGACTCACTGCAGGAGACAGACTCTAGTGGACACTAGAGGAACTGCAGCTGTAAAGTTGGACATTTTAACATAGAGCTCTACCCCTACACTGTCTAACTTGACAGTGTGTGTGTGTGTGTGTGTGTGTGTGTGTATGTGTGTGTGTGTGTGTGCAGATCGTCCATCAGAGGAAACTGTGTAAAGCTCTGCTGAGACCAGGAGGGACGGTGGGGAAGGCGATCATCACGGTGAGTTCTCCGACTCTTCTTTGTCTTTTTCATGTCTCTCTCTCTCTCTCTCTGTCTCTCTCTCTCTCTCTCT
>NC_136695.1:1174421-1189421 GCF_947650265.1 Symphodus melops
TAGGATCAGGGACCAGGTCCCAGTCTGATGAGCTGTTAGCTAGGATCAGGGACCAGGTCCCAGTCTGATGAGCTGTTAGCTAGGATCAGGGACCAGGTCCCAGTCTGATGACCTGTGAGCTAGGATCAGGACCAGGTCCCCAGTCTGATGACCGGGGTAGACCCTTACCCCACAGGTAACATTTCATCTCTTTAGAAAAAGTTTTCTGCATATTCTGTTTTTCTCTCTGATAAAGAGAAACATCTCCAAGACTTCTGATTATTATGGGATGGAGGATGTCAGGGGAATCTAACTTCTGTAGAAGTTTCAAACAGAGCGTGGAAGGAATGGAGGAAGCAAGTTTGGCTGCACACCCAAAACACTTCACCGTGCTGCAGAACTTCATGCGGACACGTTTCAGAGCTCCACATTATAACACCCTCACATGTGTTGCTCAGGGGCCAGAAGACTGTCTGGGTATTCAACATGGTGGCCTCAGAACTCGATCGTGAAGGTGGTGTGTTCGGTGATGGAACAAGAAGAAAGTAAAGTACCGAAGAAGAGACTTAAATAGGTTTTTATTCTGTTTGTTTGGAACTTGTGTCAAAAACAAAATCTGGGAGTCTGGAAGAGAAATGTGACAGAAAACAACAATCTAGTGCAATAACTCAGCTGTAGCTCATCTACTGTTTCTCACTGTTCAGTTTGAGACGGTCAAACTGCCAAACCATGACATGTATTATCTGATGCATCAAATATAAGAAGACAGGCTCACTGGGGGAGGGAGACGTCGATTTAAAGACGGACCGACTGGATGTGACTCAAAGCAACGTGAAAATAAAGTTTTAATCTCCGTTGTCTTCTAGCAATACTTCATCCTGCTGATCCTGACAGACGGCGTCATCACCGACATGGCCGACACGAGGGAAGCCATCGTGCAGGCGTCCCACCTCCCCATGTCCGTCATCATCGTCGGGGTCGGGAACGCAGACTTCAGCGACATGCAGATGCTGGACGGCGACGACGGGATTCTGCGATCGCCTAAAGGAGAGCCTTGCCTCCGCGACATCGTCCAGTTCGTCCCCTTCCGTAACTTCAAACATGTAAGTCTTCTGCAGCCAACGACTTCCAGCACAAAGAGAGGAGTGGCTGCTGCTGCTCCTCATTGGAGTTCCTCAGGATACCAGCTCCTATCTTTACTACAAAGTTTAGTCTTGTGAAGTTGATAGCTGAGGTTTGGGTTGAAGGAGGCGTGGCCAAACAGCCAAACCAGCGTCCGTATTCCTCCACTGCTGGTTGATGCACTTTCAATAGGAACCTTTAGCGAGCTTTAGTTTCTCACAGGACCAGTCGGAGACGGAGCGATGTGCTTTTATTTTGTGATATCTATTTATGTTTTCAAATAAACGTTCTCAGCTTGATTTAGCGTCGACTTGAAAGCAGAAACACGTAAACAAATTCAGGCGTCAAGGGGTTAAAAACCTGCACCTGGACTGGGTTCTACCTGCAGATCACCTTTCTAATCATGTGTGGTTATTGGTTATGTCTACGAGTCAATACATTTTCCTTTAACATTCAAGAGCTTCTCTGAGTGTGAGCAGCAGACGGTGTGTTAGTGTGAAGGATGTCATATGACTTCATACAGTGTGTGTGTGTGTGTATTATAAATGTGTGTGTGTGTGTGTGTGTGTGTGTGTGTGTGTGACTCTCAAATAACTGGATGAGTGTATGGGGGGGAAGCAATAATCCGAGATGAGAGGGGAAGTGGAGGAGGACGAGGAGCGAGTGTGAAGTTGTTGAAGAAATGAGTTTCCACTCTTCAAGGATGAAGACAGAGAAGCAATCTGCGCTCCAGTCTGAAGAGGGAAACCGCCTCTTCTGTTACACGTCTGAAGGTTACAGGCGGCACACTGGGGTTTTATTTTCACCCTTTGGTCCCGATTCACAGGCACAGCAGATATTTGCCCCCCCCAGGGTTTAATGTGTGTGATGGATGTGACAGACCTTCACGATGCTGCTCATCCAACCTGTCCTCTGACCGCTGGACGACGTGTTAATGACATGAGTCCAGTCGTCTCACGGGACTCACCGGAGGACGAGTCCCTGGAAACACAATTCAGACGGCGTGTTTCTTTGATCGATTGATTGAGTCTGATCTGTGCCTGGCATCACAGCGGCTCATTGTGCAACGTAAACAGTAAAGACAGGAGACAAATATGCTAACGTTGACAACACCTGCTAACACAGATCAGATCCAGGGTGTCTCTGCTGTGGGATCAATAAAGGATTATCTTCTTTAAGGATCAGCTGGTGAATCAAAGTGAAGGGAAATCCTCGCGTGCGCTCCAACAGCTCACTGCCGCTCTTTTCCAAATGTTTGATATTCCTTGGATGGGGGGAGGGGGGGGGGATATTCTGCCTCTGTATCTTGTCTTGTGCCCATATCCTCCACATCCATCTGATCAGAAAAGTTAACAGACTGTTGTCATAGAGACGGGATTTATCCTCGGAGCAGAACAAGTGTGCACTCTGGAGCCCGTCCTCACAACTTCCATTTTCCACGTTGAGCACTTCATTATGCATGCTCATTTATTCTAGAAGCTGGATCCTTTTAACCCGATGGTTTACCTTAGAAACTATCTTCATGTGCACATTCTTGCTGCTCACATAAACCGGAGTCCTCCAGACTCAGCTTCACAAATCCCTCTCAGGCTGAGGGGTTTATTAAACACTGAAACACTGAAGCTGCTTTTAGCAAATCAAACATGTTCAAGCTTTGCCTCAGGCGTGGAGGTGCTGCCTCTCGTTCCCCGTTAGCCTCGCTGCAAACTGATGAACATCCAGAACAGATTCATTCTGAGATGTTTGGTAGTAAAAGCTTTACAGATTCTTAAAGTATCTGAGAGTCTCCGTGCGTGGTCGTCTATACGAGGAGAGCTCAGAGAACAAAGTGTGTTGAAGTTGGTTAAAGCTCACGGTGATGGATGTGCGGGAGCTCTGCAGTTTGGCTGCCATTAATGATCTGAAACAGACGGCTGCCTGGAAGGAAGAAAGTCCGTCTGAAAGCAGTTCAGCGTGGATGTGAAGTAGAGGTGACTCAATTTGGCTGTAAAATACAAACTCACCACCATGCTCCCTGAAATGCGAGCCTCGATTCCACGCTGGTTTCTAAGACTTCAACACGAGAGAGAGAGAGAGAGAGAGAGAGAGAGAGAGAGAGAGAGAGACACCTGTGTGTTTGTCAGCGTGTTAAGAGATGTACACTGTTTGATGCTTCCTCTTCCTCTTCCTCCTCAGGCGTCTCCAGCTGCTCTGGCTAAGAGCGTGCTAGCAGAGGTGCCCAACCAGGTGGTCGACTACTACAACAGCAAGGGCATCAAGCCCAAAGTGCCCAGCGAGTACCAGTCTTCCAGGCAGTTTGGCCCCTGAGCTCGGCCTCCGCACACTGAGAACTGTGTTTACTGTGTTGTCTTCTTTGTCCAAGCGGATGTTAAAGGTGCTACGTGCAGCATTCGACCATGAAGTGAGGGCTCCACAGGCCGGGGGGGGGGGGACCAAACAGGTGCACAGTGTTTAATTTACTGATGTGATGAAGAAGGTGGAAGAAGAGGGAGACAGGAAGCGAAAGGAGGTAACAGTTATCTTCTGCAAACACAGTCCAACCAGCGATGTGCTGAGCAGTGTCAATCCAGACGTTAGCATGTCCAACCTCTGCTAGCATGGGAGCTAATGATGTGTGAATGATGATGTCTGAATTTGGGCAGTTTTCAAATGGTGAGAACTCAGAGCACAATCTGTTTGAGTGCAGGGTCTTCCTGTTTGACCTCGGCTGCAGGAGTCGGCCCACGTTTGAATGCCGCCTGCATGTAGTCATCCTTTAGCTGAAGCCGTTTGTTAATGAGCCCCTTCCTTTGAATGCATTCAACCGCACCATCAGTGAAAATGCTGCTCGTGTTGGTCTGACATTTAAAGCCCTGGAGATCATCATCCTCTTCGCTTATTTACGTCCACTTCAGAGCAAAGCGTTTGTTTCATGTGTCAGAAAATTTAGGGAGCTGCAAAGTTTCCATCCTGCGTTTAAAATGTAGCATCGAGTGCCAGATTTATGCTGCTCAGAAATACCGTTTAGCACAAAGTATGGAGCTGTTATTATTATGAAACTGTTTCCAAATGCAAAGATAGATCCACAAACGTGAACACCTTCCACCCGTCTCTTCCACTTATCCGAGGTCGCGTCTCAATGGCAGCAGGCGATTGGTCAACCCAGACGGCGTATGTTGGGATATCTTATCTCTGGATCTACCTTAGGGTCTCCTCCCCGTGTGCAGCGTGCCTGACAAACCTCCAAAGGGAGGGAACCAGGAGGATCCGGATCAGTCACCGGAACTACCTCCATGTGATGTGAAGGAGAAGCGGCTCTTCTCCGAGCTCCGCCCTTCTCTCTCTCTCTCAGCCGCTTGTATCCACGATCTCGTCCAGCTGAGGGTTGGATAGAAGGAGCGGTGAATCGAGCGCTTCAGACTCAGCTCCCTCTTCATCACAACGCCCCAGTACTGCTGACACTGAGCCAACATGGTCAGTCTCCTCGCTCCTCTTACCCCCCTTAGGAACAAGACCAGATGCACAAACGGTACAATGAACCGCAGAGCAGTTTGTAAAAGAGTTCATTATGCATGCTCTTAAGAGTAAGGCCAGCCTCTCAAATGATCAGCTGTGTGAGATCAGTAAAAGTGGAACGTCATCCATACGTGTCTGTGGCGAGCGCCCTGAGCTCGGGACAGAGTCGCGCCTCACTTCCTCCCGTCAAGAGCGTCAACGTGAAACAGTATTTCATTGTTTCATGTTTGTCTGTTACAGAACAGTGTTTGTATTTGTGGATCTATTCAGGCATTTCTAAATATTTTTCCAACAATGACAGCTCCGTATTTATCATCATCGTCACGTCACAGAACGCTGCGATGGTGACAGGAAATGAACGCCTGCAGCTTTAAAAGGCGAGGATGGACGTGTAAAAATGCTAACAGTAGCACCTTTAGCATCCGCTGTGCATGCGGGGCCTTCACAGGCTGAGCTGACCGTGACCTTCAGGAGAGTTTTTTTAACTCAAACACAACACTGACCAATCCAGACGCTGCTTCCCTGCAGACCGCATGACGTGCAGGGAAACTGGCTACGAAGGAATGTACGAGCACCCCGGTTTGTTTTTATAAGAGTTTATGGAGATTTTGCAAACTTTCGTAAAGTTCGTACATGTAAAGCATTTTGGATCTGTGCCAGGTGACCGACGCGAGCTGCCTTCACAGACGTCTGCATCCTCTACTGTTCTTCTGAAGGCGAGGCAGATGCATGAGCTGTTGTTTTGCATGCAAATCTCCATGCAGGACGTGCGGGTCCTTGTGGTTTCTGTTAGTGAATGGTAAGATTAATAACCATGTTTACAATTTACCCGACGACGGGGCTACTCTCAAGCATGTTCACGTCAATGAAAATGTGTGAGTAGATTTAAAAGCACAACCTGAGTGTCTTTGGAGAGTTTTTAGATCATAGGTTTTTGAAAATGTTGAAACTCGACGCCTGCCATGCCCCGCCTGTCTCTGCACGGCCCTTCATGCCCCGCCCCTTCATGCCCCGCCCCACCTGTCTCTGCACGCCCCTTCATGCCCCGCCCCTTTATGCCCTGCTCCGCCTGTCTCTGCACGCCCCGCCCCTTTATGCCCCGCCCGTCTCTGCACGCCCCTTCATGCCCCGCCCTTTCATGCCCCGCCCCGCCTGTCTCTGCACGCCCCGCCCCTTCATGCCCCGCCCCTTTATGCCCCGCCGGTCTCTGCACACGAGCCTTTCAATTGAGAATTGCAAGGACACGAGCACACTATGAGCTTATTTCATATTTTACTTCTAGTCCAGACATTTCGTCTTCTCTTTTCAAAAACTAAAGCTGAAGAAGACCTTCTAATCTTCTAATCCATTTCAGATCTTGCTCAACAGAAGTTTCCAGAAATCTCACAATGATGTCAGACCAATAACATTTAGCACAACACAGTCTAATAAACAGTCATTTTTTTTAAGCTGCTCAAAAATCAAACTTGAAATGAGGAATTCGTGTGTCCCTTGCAAAAGTCCAGCAATGTTGACATTTCTTCTTAAAGGGATAGTTTGGTGTTTTTGAAGCGTGGTTGCATGAGGTACTTGTCCGGAGTAAGTAACTCTGCGGCCCCTTTAAGGAGAGACCAACACCAGAGATGGACCACACAGTCTCTGAAGTCCATGAGTAAAAAGTCCAAAAATAAACCTTTAAAAACAATCTTAGCGCTTCAGTTTACTCAAGTACGACACCTTGTTTCAGCACTGTTGTCAACTCCTCAATCAGGAAAGCATTTATTGGCTGCCCTAAAAGTTGCTTAATGATGTCATTGCTCAATTTGCATTGTTGGCAATTTGCATATAATTGTAATGGACTTCAGGCCGGTCTCTCCTTAAAGGGACCAACTGTCCCTTTACCTCAGCACTCTGTGTAGCTACGAACATCCTCTATATATGAAACGTCCGAGCGCAAGGAGAGAGGAAGAGGACGGCAGGCGTCGGGTCACATGACTTATTGTTGTGTTAACATGCAGTATTTTGTGCTAAATGATGACAATTATTAAAAGTTTTATCAATAACCTCTAAGAGCGTACGTGTGCTATATGAGAGATTGTGTCGTTGGTCACGTTTCAATCACAGCAGAAACATTCACTTTATTTATAAAGCACTTAAAACAGCCACAGCTGGGACAAAGTGCTGAACATACATGAGAGAAAAGAACACGCAACAATAACAAAAACAATAAAACTGCATCCCTCTTCTTCAGCAGCACATAAGTCTGACCGTCGTCATGGTAACGATGAACAGAGATACCATGCTTTCTCAGGATGGAACCCAGGAGAAGCAGATACAGTGAGAAAAACAGGGGTCCTGGAATTGAACCCTGTGGGACCCCATAGCGGATCAGAGCGGGACTCAGAACCACCAAGGCTTATGCACATTGTTCTTCCTGCAAGATAGGATCTAAACCAATCCAGGGCGCTACCACAAATGCCCACTAGGTGCTGCAACCAAGACGCTAAGATCTTGTGGTCTACAGTATCAAACGCCGCAGTTAGGTCTAGCAGGACATGGATCACATAGTCTCCAGAGTCATTGGCCATGAGGATGTTAAACTTCAGCCAGAAGATCAGAGAAGTCACTTATAACGTCTTTATTGTATTTGGGCGGTCAGTAGATGACGGCACACAGCACCGGGTCAGAGAGACCCACCAAAAGCTTCAAAGCTGGACAATGAGGAGGAGACAGTGCTGCTGTCATTTACAATAATTTTTATAAACAGTCGCCGTTCCTCCACCACGACCCGACGACCACGGGGAGTTAAAACAACAACAGCCAATGGGGAGAAGTTTGATCAGAGGGCTGCACTCAGTCTCTGTCACACAGAGGACATCCAGGCCACGGGAGTTGACTCTGATGTAACCAAGCCAACTATGTTAGCTTGAGGCAGATTCATAACAGCTGCTAATATTAGCATCAAGTGCTACATAGTATAGCTGCTCGTGTTAGCGTGCAGTCGGCGCTAACATGTGCTGTAACACGAGGAGATGATCCAACAGTAACTGGTATGCTTCTCTTTTTCGTGGTCAGAACGAGAAAAGCATCACCAGGTACAGCTCGCACCTCCACTCCAGTCACAGCGCTGGTCTGTGTCACTTCTGGTCCAAGCAGCCAATCAAATCCATTTGGAGGCGGGCTTACTGCTTACCACACAGAGCTCACTGAAGAGATGGTGGAATTTACAGAGCCGTTTCCTTCAACCAAGAACTCAGAACTTCTGCTTTTCACAACATTTCCCCTCCTCGTCTCGGAGCAAAGCAGCGAAGAGATGCTCATCGATTTCACAAATCTTTCCTTCTTCTTTTATACAGATTTTAGAGCGAGGGCGCCTGTGATTGGGCCCTCAGGCTAGCAACCAGATGATTTCCAAAACATGGAGATCACAGACATGAGGACGGTTTAAAGTCATGATGGGGGATCTGTAAAATAATCTGGGTGACACCACATACCTGAGGAGTATTGGACAAATAATCAGGGGTGGGGGTGTTGTTTACAAATTCTGATGAAGGACAAAAACCAGCGATACTTTAATTGCTTATTTGCTCTTTGACTTTTTCACTGAGATTTATGAAGACACTTTAATCCGCTGCCAGTAAAGGCACAGAGCTGCTGCCTGCGTTCAGGGAGTGTTCATGGAGCTTCTCTTTGTCCATGAGGATGTTCAGCTGGGTGTCGTTTGTTCTGTAACCCTGAGAGAGTAAAGGAGAAAATGAGGGATTATCTCCCAGCTGACCCAACCTCCTGGCTCTGGTTCTCAAGCAGACGCAGCAGTAATTACAGCTCTCGCTTTTGTTTGGAGGCGTGACGGTTCAAGGAGAGGAGGAGGAGGACGACGAGAGGAGGCCGTTTAGTCCGTCAACAGGACAAAGACTCACAGCAGACTCAACACAATGCTGCAAACACAAGACAACACGCCATGGCACAACCTGACAACGCAACACAACATACGACGAGACATCATGGCACGACAGGAGGCAACGCTGTAAAACACAAGACAACACGCCACAACACGTCACAATGACACTGACAGTACAAGTCGTCATAGAGATAACTCCTGAGTTTTCATGTGCAGGTGAGTTTGCGCTGACCTGCAGCGGCACCTGAGCGTTTGCTGTCAATCATCTGCACTGATCCAGAACGGCAGAAGAAATCTGAAAGTCCAAATTGGCCAATTATCTGCAGAGGAAATGCAATGAGTGCATCCTGTCAGGCGGCCCGTTGTTTTGATCATTATTGAGCCTTAGAGCGGATATTTGAGGCGATTATTTCTGCCTGACAGATCTGATGAGGCCCCATTAAACTGTTTGTCTTTAGCTGAGGGAAGACTGTGAGCTGTGCAGAGAGTGAGATGATGACACTCTCTTCCTCTGTGATCAGACAAAGGAAACCCCTGGGTTTGTCAGATATGAGAGCAGTTATCAGGTGAACAGGTGTTGCAGCGATGGAAGCGGGCAGTGGAACTGCTTCAGATAGAAGTGATTGTACCCGAGCTAAAAAGCCTCTGCATGTTTCTAATAAGCTCCAGCAGCAGAAAGCTGCTCAAACTAGGATCAATGTTGGAGATGAAACATGGAGAGAGGTTAGAACGCAGAAAGCTTTACAGACCCATGCAGAGCTGGCTAAACACTGAAGCTACAGTGTCCACCACATGCAGAGCTGGCTAAACACTGAAGCTACAGTGTCCACCACATGCAGAGCTGGCTAAACACTGAAGCTACAGTGTCCACCACATGCAGAGCTGGCTAAACACTAAAGCTACATTGTCTCTACATGCAGAGCTGGCTAAACACTGAAGCTACAGTGTCCACCACATGCAGAGCTGGCTAAACACTGAAGCTACATTGTCTCTACATGCAGAGCTGGCTAAACACTGAAGCTACAGTGTCCACCACATGCAGAGCTGGCTAAACACTGAAGCTACAGTGTCCACCACATGCAGAGCTGGCTAAACACTGAAGCTACAGAGTCCACCACATGCTGACCTGTGTGAGCATCCACTCTACAGAGGAGCATGTTTCCTTCATGACTGATCACAGAGGAAGAGAGCGTCACCATCTCCCTCTCTACACTGATTGGTCCTTTAAATATTAAATTAGCAGCAGCGGGTGGAGGAATTAAAAACATTAAATCGGTGGGTTGAAAGTGTTTTTCTGGCTCTGTGTTGATGTTTTCAGTCACTATGGGATGAACAGTGAGAGAACGTTTTCTGGCAGCTGCTGATACTGGACCAGGATGAGAGCCGAGCTGAGTGACGGCTCGCTGCTCCACAGAGAAACTCATTATCATACCACACACACGAACACACACACGAACACACACACACACACACACACACACACACACACACACACAGTGAAAACTGGCTGTGTTGGTGTTTCTCTCCAGATGTACGGACATTATCATTAATTCAAAGGCAGAATAATTAAATCAGTTGTAATATTAGCAGAGCAGCAGCAGGGCCGAAGACAGAGACGATGAAAGTGATCGAGCGTTGACAGTGTCACACAGGACAATAAAGGAGACGCTTTAAAATGAGCTATTTTTAATTTACAGATTCATCTAAATGAGCGTGAAGACGAGCGGGGAGAGACGACAGCTCAGCTGAACGAGCAGAAGAACTGAGGAAAGAGGAAAATTAATAAGAGGAGCCTTATAAAAGTGATGAAATTCATTAAGTGTGTGTGAGTGATAATGTTAGGTTGACGTCTCAAGCGACTCGGTGCACAAAGAGAGGATTGTGTTTTCATAGAAAGTCATTAAAGCTGTTTGACAGGACATATTATATGGGTGCGATTCTGAGCTCAGGTTTAAATTCTGATGGATGTTTGAGGACTGATTGAGTGAAAACAACTCTCAACGGGGAGAATGGCGTCTCTTTCATGTCCACGCCACGGTCACCTGTTTTCAGCAGGATGTAACTTGGAGCTTTCCTCAGTTTTCCTCCATCAAACGTTGCGCTCCATGACCCTCTGGGGTCTTGGTCTTGTCTCTGTCCCTACATGTCTTGGTCTTGGCTCGGTCTTGATCTCTAAATGTCTCGGTCTTGATCTCTAAATGTCTTGGTCTTGGCTCGGTCTTGATCTCTAAATGTCTCGGTCTTGATCTCTAAATGTCTCGGTCTTGGTTCGGTCTTGACCTCTAAATGTCTCGGTCTTGATCTCTAAATGTCTTGGTCTTGGCTCGGTCTTGATCTCTAAATGTCTTGGTCTTGGCTCGGTCTTGATCTCTAAATGTCTTGGTCTTGGCTCGGTCTTGATCTCTAAATGTCTTGGTCTTGGCTCGGTCTTGATCTCTAAATGTCTTTGTCTTGGCTCGGTCTTGATCTCTAAATGTCTTTGTCTTGGCTCGGTCTTGATCTCTAAATGTCTTTGTCTTGGCTCGGTCTTTATCTCTAAATGTCTTTGTCTTGGCTCGGTCTTGATCTCTAAATGTCTTGGTCTTGGCTCGGTCTTGACCTCTAAATGTCTTGGTCTTGACCTCTAAATGTCTTGGTCTTGGCTCGGTCTTGATCTCTAAATGTCTTGGTCTTGGCTCGGTCTTGATCTCTAAATGTCTTGGTCTTGGCTCGGTGAGCATGGTGTTGATTTTCCAGACCAGCTAAAACTGAAGGTGGATGAAGCTGAGCATGATCTGATGATGATGATCAGAATCGATCACGGCTGGTTAGTAGTGATTAGTTGTGAGCAGAGAGGACGAGTCTGCTCCGGTTCTGAAGGAGCTCATGCAGTGACAAAGATCTCCGGCTGTGTTTGAGGAGACAAACATGGAGGAGGTGTTGAGTGTGTGCTGACAGGAGAACTGACATAAACAGACGATTTAAAGCTCCATAAAGAGCAGAGAGAAGTGGAGAGGATGATGAGAACCGAGCGCAGGTGATTATAAAAGCCCTGGTGGAACTGTGCGGATAATGTCGTCCCGCTGATTGCCAGTAAACATCATCATGGAGGACTGTCGAGAGACAATGGCTGCGTCGTTGTTTATCGGAATAAAACCTCCATCTGCTCCATTGTTCGAGCCGAGCTGCTCATTACGCTCGCCATTATGTGTCTGTCTGGGACTGCATGAAGCCACTCTGCTCTCCTGTTAGTCTGCACTGCGAGGCCGCCGCTGCGAGCGGGAAGAACACGGCGAGCACGTGTAAAGTGAGACGAATGATCTGGTGTTTGGACGCTAATAAGTCAGAGAGAGAGAACGTCCTCTCGTTCGATACGTGCTGAAAACAAAACGCCGCTGCTCACGGGGATCGTTAAGGACGCCGCGCTCTGCCGATGCCGTGTGATTTATGTCTTCTCTCGAAGACGAGGTAAGATGGATGAAGAGCTGCAGGTGGAGGATCTACCTGAGGAAAAGGGGGGGGGGGGGCAGCTGAAGGTCGTTTTCCTCCTACAATGGGCTGAGCTGAACTTTGACCCCTGGATTGAACGTCTCAGGGTTCATTTTAATGCACGTGTAATGACGAGGAGGCGGCGGCGCTCCCAAAGTAGACGGACATTAATCAACCTGAAGACAAGTGTGCTCTGGTTTTCACATCTTAACGTGAAACACTCTTCGGGACGCTTCAGAGCTCGATGAAATCCATCTCTTCTTTGAAAAACCAAAATGATGCATTTACTGATTACATAGAAGTCTATGAGAAAACGATCCTTCTGTCCAACTGCTTCATCCTCTCGATGAACTTTCTCTTAAAGCCTGGTCGTCACTCAAATACTTCTTCAAAATGTAACAGATGAACATGACGACGAATAATTCAGGATTGTTTGTTCCATCAGTCTCTGATCAGAAGTCAAACATTTGAAGTGTAACCCAAGATCCCGTTTACAGATACTGAGAACAGATATAGATAAATTTAAAACTTCAATCAAACCTCTGTAACTGCCAATGAGAGGGAAGCAGTTCGGACCAGCACATCAGAAGTTGGGTTTCGCCAAGGAGGAAGTGGATACCGAACAGACACCGAGAAATAAAACACAGACACGGCTCATCTGAAAGGTAAGAACAATGTAGAATATTTACCCTCTTATAAAATATTCAACAATTACGTCTCATAAGTCACCGCCCTTTATTTTAGTACATATATTTTTGGTGTCCTGGTTCTATTATAAGTTACCTTTCTAGTTTAGTTGTGCCTCGGTTGCAGGTTCAGACTAAAGTGAAGTTTAAAGCAGTTTACTGTGACGTGTTTTGGTGTTAAAATTACATGTTAGACTTTCTGAGTACTAGTTTGTTTTGGTTTATGTCCTATATAATGAAGTCAGTGAGTTAATTGATTTCCTATTTTAGCTATTATAGATATTTATGCTTGAACCAGGACCTTTATTTTAAAAGTCAACTTTTGACTTCCTACCCTCCAAAAATAAATCAGTTTATCACTGTAAACAAAATATTCTTCACCTCAAATCAGAAAATACAAAAATTATTCAAAACAACAACAACTATAAATCAGACCAAATGTAGACAGAGCAGTTAAACTGTTCATTTCCTGTCAGGACTCTGACGTTGGATGGACGGATGACTCACCGGACTACACTCCACGCAGCACTGCAGGGGGGACGAGGAGCACAGAACCTTCAACTCACACAAAAACCCGGCCTGGACAGAAAACGTCATCAGCCTTAAAGTTTTTAAAACACATTAAATGTATACAGCATCTGTCATCTATACAGCTAGCATTAAATACAACATAAAACAATAAAAATAAAAATATTAAGCAACAGTCCTCTGTCATCTTCTTTACATGTTTTCAGCTAAAGCTATATTAATAACAACAGATGTATCGTTGAGCAGTAAGCTTGATCATCTATCTTTACTTTCATTCACTACAGTATGTACACAATGACGTTTTCTGTGATCAGTCCCACTTCAACATGTTACAACATAAGCTAACTGAGCAATGCTAAGTCCACCGCCAAAACCACCACAGCCTGTACACAGAGCGCCGCTCTGCCGCTCACTCACACACATCAAAGCCCCTCTGACCAACGTTCCACTCACGCGCTAACGCGCTAACTAGCTAACCAGCGATGGCTAACTTTAGCATTTCTTTCTCTTGAACATTACTATAAAGTCTTAAGTTTGACTCACCAAGGGTTTAGTTAAAAGAAAATTGCTCTTTGGAACACGTAGCCTGGGAAGGCACATCAGGATACACTGCTAAACAACTTCTTCTGATGAAAAGCTAGCACGTAGCCACCGTCTCTGCATCTCCCTCCAAAAAGAACTACTCGGTGATTCTGCTCAGAGGAGAGAAGTGGGCGGGTCTAATTTTAGATTGGCTAGTTTAGTCAACAGAACATTTAGATTGACAAGGGGTTGGACCAATCACATATTTTGATCGCAGAACAGTATTTATAACAATGTTTTGTTGTTGTAATAAGGCTTCCGTCTTTCAGATCCTTGAAGTTTAATGATCTTATTAACAGTCACTGTCTGATTACAAGTTACATAAATCTATAACACTATTTATAAGTGTTTAAAGTGAGAGATGACATCATTAGTAACCATGGGTTACAGAAGAAGAAGTCTCTGTCAGCTGCTTCCGTCTGTGATCAGACATGAAGGAAACCTGCTGTGTTGAAGCTTCTCTTCAACAATGCAGCAGCCAGTATGTCCTCCTTCTAACTTTAGATTCTGCTCCTGAATGCTCTGGATCTGATTGGACCAGAGGAGGTAGGTTTTTTTTTCTGTCGGTGCTCAGCCCTTAAACTGAACTGTTCTTTCCCCTGAGGGACAATAAAGTCTAAAGTCAAAGTCAACATGTAATATCAAATAGAGAGCAGAAATTAAGGACACAGACGATCAAATGTAAAAATGATTTGTTCTTTTTTTAACTCTCTGTAAACGGCGGGCCAGGTGTCCTGCTGTTTAAAACATGAGGCTCACCTGCAGTGGGAAAACCTGAGGCCTCTGCAGAAGTGAGATCTGGACTGTCATTGGTCCTGGTGTGGTGGGAGGGGGGAAGGTGGAGGGAGAATTCTCCATTATTCCGGCCCTGATGGAGCAGCTCCTCGCGGACATGACCTCATTTTAAAGAGAAATAGATGTTCTCTTCATGTTGGTCTCAGAGCGGGGGGGGGGGGGGGGGGGGCTCAGAGGGGGGGGGGGGCCTCAGAGGGGGGATGATTATTTCAAATGCTCGATGTACAAAAATAAAACCGTCTGACTTTCATTATTTTATTCCTAACTCTTCGTCTTTTATTTCCCGCTCCTCGCTCTGATTAAAGCGAGCGCACAGATCAGGAAGTCTCGAGGGAAATATTCATGATTTCATATTTCGGTTTGTGTTCATTAAATAAAATTAGCTATGATCTCTCCTGGATCGATCGCTCCAGTCTCAAACGGGTCAGTTTGATGCTGGTTAACTTGAATCGATATGAAATAATT
>NC_136695.1:1191921-1214421 GCF_947650265.1 Symphodus melops
AATTTGTCACAGCTGTTTGACCTTCAGAGACATTTCAGACATCAATATGAAGTCTGTTGGCATTTGATTTTCACACACACACACACACACACAGACACACACACCTACACACACACACACACACACACACACTCATTCACTCTGTGTACACGGCACAAAACCTTTGCAAATTTGTTTCAGACTTCAGATCTCTGCGTTGCCAAAGTCTGCACTAAATCCAAATGTTCAAATATGCATAAATTCACCGATGTGCACGCTAACGTGCACGCTAAACTGCAGCGTTGCCAACGTCTGTCCAATGATAGCGAGCAGTCAGACGCTCACTGTGCACGCTAACGTGCACGCTAAACTGCAGCATTGCCAACGTCTGTCCAACGATAGCGAGCAGGCAGACGCTCACTGTGCACGCTAACGTGCACGCTAAACTGCAGCATTGCCAACGTCTGTCCAACGATAGCGAGCAGTCAGACGCTCACTGACCACGCTAACGTGCACGCTAAACTGCAGCATTGCCAACATCTGTCCAATGATAGCGAGCAGTCAGACGCTCACTGACCACGCTAACGTGCACGCTAAACTGCTGAATTGTGGCTCGTTGTTTTTTTTCCCACAACATCTTCATCTCCAGAGGTCATGCAACGGTCAAGTTACAGTGAGAGCGCCCTCTGCTGGATCGAACTGCTTCAGACGGTTTGATGCGCTGTACGTGTTTTATGCTAACTGCTGGTTACAGTTTGAATATGAACCGACTCCTCCAGCTTCTAAGTAATGTTCAAACTCCTAATAAAAAACTCACAAACACACAATTTATCTCAATGCTGTTTGTGAACCATTTAGACCATTTAGACCATTGAGACCATTTAGACCATTGAGACCATTGAGACCATTTAGACCATTTAGACCATTGAGACCATTTAGACCATTGAGACCATTGAGACCATTTAGACCATTGAGACCATTTAGACCATTGAGACCATTGAGACCATTGAGACCATTTAAACCATTTAGACCATTGAGACCATTGAGACCATTTAGACCATTGAGACCATTTAGACCATTTAGACCATTTAGACCATTGAGACCATTGAGACCATTGAGACCATTTAGACCATTTAAACCATTTAGACCATTGAGACCATTGAGACCATTTAGACCATTGAGACCATTTAGACCATTTAGACCATTTAGACCATTTAAACCATTTAAACCATTTAGACCATTGAGACCATTGAGACCATTTAGACCATTGAGACCATTTAGACCATTTAGACCATTTAGACCTTTTAGACCATTGAGACCATTTAGACCATTGAGACCATTTAGACCATTGAGACCATTTAGACCATTTAGACCATTGAGACCATTTAGACCATTTAGACCATTTAGACCTTTTAGACCATTGAGACCACTGAGACCATTGAGACCATTTAGACCATTGAGACCATTTAGACCTTTTAGACCATTGAGACCACTGAGACCATTGAGACCATTGAGACCATTTAGACCATTTAGACCATTGAGACCATTTAGACCATTGAGACCATTTAGACCATTGAGACCATTTAGACCTTTTAGACCATTGAGACCACTGAGACCATTGAGACCATTTAGACCATTGAGACCATTTAGACCATTTAGACCATTGAGACCATTTAAACCATTTAGACCATTGAGACCACTGAGACCAAGTGTTTACTTTCACTTGAGTGAAACATTTAGACTTTTAGAAGAATCAAACCAAAGTGTAAATTCTGGTATCTTCAGTAAAGACCCTCTTCCACCAGGGCGTGGACAGTTAGCCGCAGTGGAGATTCCAGAGTCTGTCGGGGTCCCAGGAAAAAAATAACTGGAAACCCCAAAATCCCCCGTTGATCCCCAAAATGTCTGCTGCTGTCCCGAAGCTTCATAAATTATGTTTTCCCTCCCATCGACCAAAGCAGCAGCTCCCAGCAGCCTGCTGGTAGCATGAGTAAACAAAGTGACTGGCAGTGAGTGCATCATGGGAAACGTAGTGCTTGGTTCTGTAAATCTTTTAACTTCTGCATATATAGATCTATGTGTATCTATAGATCTATATATATAGATCTATATGGATCTATAGATCTATATATATAGATCTATGTGTATCTATAGATCTATATATATATAGATCTATGTGTATCTATAGATCTATATATATAGATCTATGTGTATCTATAGATCTATATATATAGATCTATGTGTATCTATAGATCTATATATATAGATCTATAGATCTATATATATAGCTCTATGTGTATCTATAGATCTATATATATAGATCTATGTGTATCTATAGATCTATATATATAGCTCTATGTGTATCTATAGATCTATATATATAGCTCTATGTGTATCTATAGATCTATATATAGCTCTATGTGTATCTATAGATCTATATATATAGCTCTATGTGTATCTATAGATCTATATATATAGATCTATATGGATCTATAGATCTATATATATATAGATCTATAGATCTATATATATAGATCTATGTGTATCTATAGATCTATATATATAGATCTATGTGTATCTATAGATCTATATATATAGATCTATATGGATCTATAGATCTATATATATAGATCTATGTGTATCTATAGATCTATATATATAGATCTATGTACAGGCTCCAGTGCATGTGAAACCCTCCCAGCTGCTGGAGGATAGTTTGACGTTTTCGCCTCAGCCGTCTCAGATCTGATGAAATAATATCAATTTGTCTGAATTTCATCCAAAACCAAAGACGAGGATCCACAGCCTGCAGATCTGCCGGATTAATTCTCCTGTTCCTGGAATCTGATGCCAGGAAGCAGAAAGTGTGGAGCGTTTGTAAATGTTTACCTGCTGTGAGGATTTGCAGCTAAACGAGTTCTCCAACCGGCAGCTGATTCCTTCCACCCTGAGCATGTTTTCACGCCGTGCTTCTGCGAGGGCTCGCTTCTCGCCGTGAATCACCTGTTGGCTTCTCCTGACTGCTTTTTCTTTTTGACAGCGCTGTAATGTGTCCTGACACTTCCTGTGCCTGGAATAAGAAGATTAGCTCAGGGCCAAAGATGGAAATATTTAGGAACAAACGATCAGAAAACAACAGCTCGGAGCGATCGATGAATGAGGTTTATGTGTTGCAGCAAATTAAAAAACCTCCCCGTGTTCTTTGAACGAGGCCATCTGCTCGATTTAATTAGAACAGCGGTCAAATCCATCAGATTGATAATAATAATCAGAACCTGACCTTGTTTGGTTTCACAGCAGCTCGTCGGTGGAGGAAGAAGTTTGTGTTCTCCCACAGTTTTCTCAGCGTCACTTCAAGTATTGAAGTTGAAGTTCACAGTTTTTCCAAGCGTCAGCGCTCTTCCTCTTCCACATAGACAACATGGTGCTGTGAGTCCAAATGAGCTCTGTGCTGTCAATAGAAGTCTGGCCTGTGTGCCTCTGAGGGGCGGCCCAGGTGCAGGAGCTCACCTGGATTATGTCTGGGTCGATGGGATTGTTCCGCCTCAGGTCTCTCCTGCAGGGTTTGTCCCGCCTCAGAGGGATAAATGTATCTGTTCCCAGCAGCTGCTGCAGACAGATCCTCTCTCACTGTTCTTACTTCCTTTTAAACTCTGTTTACTAAAATAACCCAAACACTCATAATGTACCTACGAACACATGAGAGAAAAGTCATGTTTTAGATACAACTCCAGTGAAATGTGTCAAATATACCCTCAATAATACTGAATCATTTTATGATAGACGATGCACCATCCGAAGTGTGAAGTGTAACATCCTGCAGTACCTGGAGTGTCCACTAGAGGCTGGCTGCAGTACCTGGAGTGTCCACTAGAGGCTGGCTGCAGTACCTGGAGTGTCCACTAGAGGCTGACTGCAGTTCCTGGAGTGTCCACTAGAGGCTGGCTGCAGTACCTGCAGTGTCCACTAGAGGCTGGCTGCAGTTCCTGGAGTGTCCACTAGAGGCTGGCTGCAGTACCTGGAGTACTAGAGGCTGGCTGCAGCAGCACAGGAAGTCACATACACACCCATTCAAACAGCCTGTTTTTACAGCAGACATGAACATGTTTACAGCCTGCTTCAAAAAACCAAATAGGTGTGATTAGCTCATGTCTCACGGAGACTCCAGCGCCCCCTGCAGGAACACATGGAGGACTCCATGTTAAAATGTCCAACTTTACAGCTGCAGTTCCTCCAGTGTCCACTAGAGTCTGTCTCCTGCACTGAGTCAGCCTCCATAGAGCTCTATGTTAAAATGTCCAACTTTACAGCTGCAGTTCCTCCAGTGTCCACTAGATGCAAACCAAAATGACTTGATGTCTTACAGATATATATTTGAAAACACTGACACATGAAGCTGAGTGAAAGTTCAGTAATCAGGTTTCTCAGTCACTCTTTTCACGCTGTCATTCTCGAGCTGTCAGTTTGGGCTGTCTGTGGGTTAATCAGCTGTTCTGTCACCGGACCTCATCTGACCAATGGTGCAGCGTTCCTCCTTCGTTTTCGGCCAATCATCGTTCAGCTCTCCTTTTAAATATGATCCTTTTTCTTCCCTCGTTCTTTCAAGCTGGCTTCGTGCGCCCCTCCACCTCGCCATCACCGCCATCTTCAGAAGCAGAGTCGACTCCCATCAATTCTTCTCCAACTCGGTCTCATCAAATCATCAGTCCTCCCCCACCAGGGTCTGGACTCCATGGGGGGGGGTCTATCCTAATGACGAGCAGGACTTCATCACTAAACACATCTTCCACCCCGTAGAGTCCAAGCGCCAAAACATTCAGTCAAATCTCATTCTGTCAAATCTCATTCTGTCAAATCTCATTCTGTCCATCACTCTGTCGCTGTCAGAAATTCATTCTTAACATCACCTGTCTCTCCTGATTGAACTCCAGTCAGCCTGATATGAACTCTTATCACTTTTATTTTTCTTTAAGAAATCCATCGACTTGAACCTTCAGGACGTTTTTCAGTGTTTGTGAGAAACTGAGGCGCTCACTTTGATTCCAGACAATAAAACTGAAGCGAGACGAGGAAGCCTCCGGTTTGAACTTTGATTCTGACAGTTTGATGGAGACTCTGAGTTTCCTGACAGGAAGTGTGTGCAGGAGAGGAGAGGTGCTGGATAATGAGGCGGCCAGCAGGCAGCGGTCAGATCAGCTTTACTCCGACACGTCTTCATCCTGCTCTCTGCACGCCGTCCTTGTTTCTGTCAGCAGGAAGTCTCATGTAGGAATAAAACGCTGACACGCTCGCTCCTGTCACGCCTCGGGCTGCAGGAAGTCGTCCTTCCTCTCTGATGGAAGCGGCTTTGAAAAATTGTGACGACCGTCTCGGTGGCAGTTTTTTTTTCTTTGTAAGCTCTCTGCCCAGTTTTCAGTCGGACCGTGTGGCAGCAGTGACGCAACGAAGCAGCAACATGTAGAGAGATGATTTCTTTTTCTGAACAGCCGGCAGCAGAGAGGGCGAAGACGGCCCGAGTACAAAGAGCTTCAACAAAAGACACAAGAAGAAAAAGTCCTTCATCTTCTGCTTTCCTTTAAAGTCAGAAGTGATAATCGCTCTGAAGCTCCACAGAGAAATCATCCAAACTGTTTTAATTCAGCTCATGGTTTCTGTTTGTAAAAAGGACTGAGTGTTACAAGACTTCTACTACAGACCGAAACATGTCAATATGTGTATGAGATATATATATGAGATTTATACAATGTTTCCTTACAGCAACAAACGTTTCACCATCACAGAGTGTCTTCATGTCCTCATTCAGACATGTTTCATAAGTGAGTTCAAGACTACTTAGCATTAAGTCTGATCTTAAAGGACCAATCAGAGAGCTGCTCTCTTCCTCTGTGATCAATCAGCCAATCAGAGAGCTGCTCTATTCCTCTGTGATCAGTCAGCCAATCAGAGAGCTGCTCTCTCCCTGTGTGATCATGAAGGAAACCTGCTGTGTTGAAGCTTCTCTGACAACAATGCAGCAGCCAGTATGTCCTCCTTCTAACTTTAGATTCTGCTCCTGAATGCTCTGGATCTGATTGGACCAGAGAAGGTAGGCGGGGCTTTGAAGGCCGTTTTGGACGCCCCTGGGTTTGCCAGATATGAGAGCAGTTATCAGGTGAACAGGTGTTGCAGCGATGGAAGCGGGCAGTGGAACTGCTTCAGATAGAAGTGATTGTACCCGAGCTAAAAAGCCTCTGCATGTTTCTAATAAGCTCCAGCAGCAGAAAGCTGCTCAAACTAGGATCAATGTTGGAGATGAAACATGGAGAGAGGTTAGAACGCAGAAAGCTTTACAGACCCATGCAGAGCTGGCTAAACACTGAAGCTACAGTGTCCACCACATGCAGAGCTGGCTAAACACTGAAGCTACAGTGTCCACCACATGCAGAGCTGGCTAAACACTGAAGCTACAGTGTCCACCACATGCAGAGCTGGCTAAACACTGAAGCTACAGTGTCCACCACATGCTGAGCTGGCTAAACACTGAAGCTACAGTGTCCACCACATGCAGAGCTGGCTAAACACTGAAGCTACAGTGTCTCTACATGCAGAGCTGGCTAAACACTGAAGCTACAGTGTCTCTACATGCAGAGCTGGCTAAACACTGAAGCTACAGTGTCCACCACATGCTGACCTGTGTGAGAGGAGGGGCGGAGCCAGCTCTCTGTGATGATTAGAGTTTAGACTGCAGTACTCATTTTAAACACTAGGGGGTGGAGTTACAGACTTTAAAGATGAGACTCCTTTAAAGGATGTTTTTTAATTCCTTATTTTACTGTATTTAAGTGATTAATCTTGTTATTATAAATATCGTCTTCACTGTTTCTGTTTTAAACTGAAAACAAACAGATACGTGTCGTCTTCTTCTTTGATGTTTTTCTCAGTTCTGCTGGTAAAATCAGCTTCAGTCACTGCTGATTGTTTTGTTTGTCTCGTGAGTTCCCTCCTGCAGCATGATGGGAAATCTCAACAGAAACATTGAAGTTTGAAGTCTTGTAAAAATTGTTCTGCAAGATCTTCAGCCTTTGTAAAATCCCGAGCATGCACCAGACGAGAGGAAACACTCTCGTCCAGACAGCAAGCAGGATGTTCTGATTCCCCTCGCAGCGAGCGGAGAAGTTAACATCACTGTGTGTTTTGCGACAGTGCAGTTGCACTCTGTGACCACTGGGTGGTAAAAACAGTGACAGTTGAGATGACTGAATGGAGACAGGAATGTCCTGGCGATGCGTTCACTGACCCCGTAGAGCAGAGGTGTGGATGTGCGCTGACCTGACAGCTCTGCTAACAAGCTGCTGCTGTTTCCAAAGAGGGAACAAAGGGCAGCAATTAAAGGTCGACCACGTTCAGACAGAGCCAGGGAAGCTAACCTTTATTTTAATCAGGACACAGAGAGCCGAGAGGAAATGATGAAATATACACGAAGCAGAGAGAAAGCCTGACCTCGGGAGTCTGAGAGTCTGAGAGAGTCTGAGCGATGATACTAATCTGTCACATCCTCTAATAATCTTTATTTAATTCATGTAAACATGCTCGTAGCTGGGTTTTACGTTTTTGCTGTTCACATTGTTTATACTTCCTGTTTCCTGTTTTTGAGCTGCTGTAACATCCACATTTACATTATTTCCCCTTTAGCCACGCCCCTAACGCTACATCCCTTTAAGGGTCACCTCGCACACAGCGAGCAGCTTCCTCTTGTCATTTAAAAAGGCCCCTAGTGGACACTGGAGGAACTGCAGCTCTGGATGTTTCTGATTGGTCGTTCGTCCAGCAGCATCAAGAAGTCAGGAGGTTTTATTTGAGTGTAGCTCTCTGAAGAGCCTGTTTATCATCCGCTTTACACGAGAGACCCTCGAGCAATAACCTCCCACTGTTCGATCATTAACACACACACACACACACACACACACACACACACACACACACACACACACACACTGTTTGTTAATAATACTCTGTAACTCTCCAGAGGAACAATAGAAGCTTCTCTGATATGAACATGTTGTAATTACAGACTGTGTGTGTGTGTGTGTGTGTGTGTGTGTGTGTGTGTGTGTGTGTGTGTGTGTGTGTTTGTGTGTGTGTGTGTGTTGAGAGCTCAGAGAACAGAACGATCAGAGACCTCTGTGGTTTTCATTTATCAGAGTGGAGAGCTCAAAGCGTGTAAAGACAAACACAAACACTGGATCAGGCGTCTCATTGGTTCTTAAAGACAAACAAGAACGTATTAATTAGTCATTATTTAATAAACACTGTCAGTCGGGAGGGACGGGTTTCCATGGTAACACAACCAATGTTTAAAGAAGAAGCAGAAGAGTTTGCTCAAAAACCTCATTTAAAGCTGCTTATCAGCAATTTGTCCCTTCAAAATAAAATACATCCTACAGTGAAGCTGCTCCATTGTCCCTTCAAAATAAAATACGTCCTAAACTGAAGCTCTTCCATTGTCCCTTCAAAATAATAATATGTCCTAAAGTGAAGCTGCTTCATTGTCCCTTCAAAATAAAATACGTCCTAAAGTGAAGCTCTTCCATTGTCCCTTCAAAATAAAATAGTGAAGCTGCTCCATTGTCCCTTCTGGGCCTCCATACATGTGTGACTGTGTCTGCAGAGACTCTGTCCTCTGACTGGACTTTACTCTTCTTCTTCAACATCACAGCCGTGATGCTGCGACGCCGTTACAAGGTGGTCAGACCCGGGGGCGGAGCACAACGCCAAAAGGTGTCTGACGCATTCATGCAAAAGTCTCATAGCTCTGCAGGTTGGCGTCTTTATGTTGGTGCCAAAGTTTACAGGATTCATTCTCTGAGGACGATGAACAGGTGAACGCCATGTCAGAGAGTCTTCAGCCGTCTTTGTCCTCAGAGTCGTCTTCTCTCACACGGTTGTTCTCCTCTCTGCCAGCAGCTCTGCCTTCTGGACGCTTCGCCGCCGCTCGAGGATTTTCTGCTGTGAAAAACACAAACATCTGTTGTTCTGCTGAACCTTTCATCTGTGTGCGGCTCCCGCGGGGATTTTAACCCCAGACCTCTGGCAGGGATCGAGCTTCAGTGTGCCCGCTGAGCCGCACACAGCTGTGACTGCTGAGCTCCAACAAACAGAAACACAGGGAGAGTCTTATCAGCAGGTTTGTGTTGTAATGCAGGAACACGTTGATCTACATGCAGGTCACAGAGAAGCAGCTTCACGCTGGGTTTCACTGATCATTCTGCTGAATGAGGAAACATGGAGTCTGTTGTTTCATCTTTGTCAACAGACGCAACTGAACGCCGACGTGCAGCATTTCATGTCAAAGTATAGAAACAAAACACGCGTGAGAGTATTTTCTTCTTCCACAGAGGACGGAACGAAAAGAAGAGCTCTGTAGCTTTGAGCTGAAAGAAGAGGAAGACGAGGAACGGGGTCAAATGTTGCACTCGTGTGGCGTCTGTGATCACAGCCTGTAAATATGAACGTTTGAAGTCTGAGTGGAGTCCCCCGTGTGTCCCTGCAGGGGGCGCTGGAGTCCCCTGTGTGTCCCTGCAGGGGGCGCTGGAGTCCTCTGTGTGTTCCTGCAGGGGGCGCTGGAGTCCCCCGTGTGGTCCTGCAGGGGGCGCTGGAGTCCCCCGTGTGTTCCTGCAGGGGGTGCTGGAGTCCCCCGTGTGTTCCTGCAGGGGGCGCTGGAGTCCCCCGTGTGGTCCTGCAGGGGGCGCTGGAGTCCCCCGTGTGTTCCTGCAGGGGGCGCTGGAGTCCCCCGTGTGGTCCTGCAGGGGGCGCTGGAGTCCCCTGTGTGTCCCTGCAGGGGGCGATGGAGTCCCTCATGTGTCCCTGCAGGGGGAGCTGGAGTCCCCTGTGTGTTCCTGCAGGGGGCGCTGGAGTCCCCGTGTGTCCCTGCAGGGGGCGCTGGAGTCCCCCGTGTGTCCCTGCAGGGGGCGCTGGAGTCCTCTGTGTGTTCCTGCAGGGGGCGCTGGAGTCCCCCGTGTGTTCCTGCAGGGGGTGCTGGAGTCCCCCGTGTGTTCCTGCAGGGGGCGCTGGAGTCCCCCGTGTGTCCCTGCAGGGGGCGCTGGAGTCCCCTGTGTGTCCCTGCAGGGGGCGCTGGAGTCCCCCGTGTGGTCCTGCAGGGGGCGCTGGAGTCCCCCGTGTGGTCCTGCAGGGGGCGCTGGAGTCCCCAGTGTGTCCCTGCAGGGGGCGCTGGAGTCCCCTGTGTGTCCCTGCAGGGGGAGCTGGAGTCCCCCGTGTGTCCCTGCAGGGGGCGCTGGAGTCCCCTGTGTGTCCCTGCAGGGGGCGATGGAGTCCCTCATGTGTCCCTGCAGGGGGAGCTGGAGTCCCCTGTGTGTTCCTGCAGGGGGCGCTGGAGTCCCCGTGTGTCCCTGCAGGGGGCGCTGGAGTCCCCCGTGTGTCCCTGCAGGGGGTGCTGGAGTCCCCCGTGTGTCCCTGCAGGGGGTGCTGGAGTCCCCCGTGTGTTCCTGCAGGGGGCGCTGGAGTCCCCCGTGTGTTCCTGCAGGGGGCGCTGGAGTCCCCCGTGTGTCCCTGCAGGGGGTGCTGGAGTCCCCCGTGTGTCCCTGCAGGGGGTGCTGGAGTCCCCCGTGTGTTCCTGCAGGGGGCGCTGGAGTCCCCCGTGTGTCCCTGCAGGGGGTGCTGGAGTCCCCCGTGTGTCCCTGCAGGGGGCGCTGGAGTCCCCCGTGTGTCCCTGCAGGGGGCGCTGGAGTCCCCCTGTGTGTTCCTGCAGGGGGCGCTGGAGTCCCCTGTGTGTCCCTGCAGGGGGCGCTGGAGTCCCCCGTGTGTCCCTGCAGGGGGCACTGGAGTCCCCCGTGTGTCCCTGCAGGGGGCGCTGGAGTCCCCCGTGTGTTCCTGCAGGGGGCGCTGGAGTCCCCTGTGTGGTCCTGCAGGGGGCGCTGGAGTCCCCCGTGTGTTCCTGCAGGGGGCGCTGGAGTCCCCCGTGTGTTCCTGCAGGGGGCGCTGGAGTCCCCCGTGTGTTCCTGCAGGGGGCGCTGGAGTCCCCCGTGTGTCCCTGCAGGGGGCGCTGGAGTCCCCCGTGTGTTCCTGCAGGGGGCGCTGGAGTCCCCTGTGTGTCCCTGCAGGGGGCGCTGGAGTCCCCCGTGTGTCCCTGCAGGGGGCACTGGAGTCCCCCGTGTGTTCCTGCAGGGGGCGCTGGAGTCCCCCAGGTGTCCCTACGGCGCAGTTCCCACCAACGCTCAGCAGACGTCCGTTTGCTCGTTTTGTTGGATGATTTAAATATCTGACTCGCAGAGACACTTGTTGCGTGTTTTTTGCGTCCGTTGGTTTGTTGCTGCTCTCTGAAGGAGCTCGCTGCAGAAAGTCTCCGGGCTGACTTTCATTCTTCATCCGTTTAAAAGCTGATCAATACTTCAAATGAAGAAGAATAACAGGCTGCTGATGGGAAAGTCTCATTTCTTTCAGCTCAGCCTCACATTGTGAAGTTCTCCCTCCCTGCTGGATCAATCCTCCTCCTCTTCCTCCTCCTCTTCCTCTTCCTCCTCCTCCTCCTCCTCCTCCTCCTCCTCCTCCTCCTCCTCTTCCTCCTCCTCTTCCTCTTCCTCCTCCTCCTCCTCCTCCTCCTCCTCCTCTTCCTCCTCTTCCTCCTCCTCCTCCTCCTCTTCCTCCTCCTCCTCCTCCTCTTCCTCCTCCTCCTCCTCCTCCTCCTCTTCTTCCATTAAAACAAATCCTCTCAGCTCCTTTATTTCATTTCCTGCCTCTGATAAATCACGCGGGGTCATTTCAGGGTCACGGGGAGCGAGCGCTGATCTCCTCTGGTTGACGTCGTTTAAAGGCTAACTATGCTAATCACATGGAAGAGGGAACATTAGCGTTTATAGCTTTCGTGCAATTACATGCTAACGACCGAGCAGTCAGTTAACAGTTATCGGACTGAAGCTCCCTGACGAGCTGCAACACGTCCACGCTCGCCTTCTTCATGCAGCTGGATCAACAATTCTCCTCTAATCAATATTTAAAAACCTTTACACAGTTTTAATGATTTAAAAAAAGCTTCTATGAACACTGTTGATTGTTGAGGTAACGTTGTTTTCATATCAGGCACGACTGTTTTGCTCCTCGCTCCCCGTCCTCGAACCCGAGTACACGTGTCTGTTCACGGTTCAGTCCAGCAGGTGGCAGTGTGCACACAGCTGGTTTACAAATCTGTCTGTGAGCCTCTAAATCTGTGTCCCACGCAGCGTGCTCAGGTCCATGTGTCCCACGCAGCGTGCTCAGGTCCACGTGTCCCACGCAGCGTGCTCAGGTCCACGTGTCCCACGCAGCGTGCTCAGGTCCACGTGTCCCACGCAGCGTGCTCAGGTCCATGTGTCCCACGCAGCGCACTCAGGTCCACGTGTCCCACGCAGCGTGCTGAGGTCCACGTGTCCCACGCAGCGTGCTCAGGTCCATGTGTCCCACGCAGCGCACTCAGGTCCACGTGTCCCACGCAGCGTGCTCAGGTCCACGTGTCCCACGCAGCGTGCTCAGGTCCAAATGTCCCACGCAGCGTGCTCAGGTCCACGTGTCCCACGCAGCGTGCTCAGGTCCAAATGTCCCACGCAGCGTGCTCAGGTCCAAATGTCCCACGCAGCGTGCTCAGGTCCACATGTCCCACGCAGCGTGCTCAGGTCCACATGTCCCACGCAGCGTGCTCAGGTCCAAATGTCCCACGCAGCGTGCTCAGGTCCACGTGTCCCACGCAGCGTGCTCAGGTCCAAATGTCCCACGCAGCGTGCTCAGGTCCAAATGTCCCACGCAGCGTGCTCAGGTCCAAATGTCCCGCGCAGTGTGCTCAGGTCCACATGTCCCACGCAGCGTGCTCAGGTCCAAATGTCCCACGCAGCGTGCTCAGGTCCAAATGTCCCACGCAGCGTGCTCAGGTCCACGTGTCCCACGCAGCGTGCTGAGGTCCACGTGTCCCACGCAGCGTGCTCAGGTCCATGTGTCCCACGCAGCGCACTCAGGTCCACGTGTCCCACGCAGCGTGCTCAGGTCCATGTGTCCCACGCAGCGTGCTCAGGTCCAGGTCTCCCACGCAGCGTGCTCAGGTCCATGTGTCCCACGCAGCGTGCTCAGGTCCAGGTCTCCCACGCAGCGTGCTCAGGTCCATGTGTCCCACGCAGCGTGCTCAGGTCCACGTGTCCCACGCAGCGTGCTCAGGTCCACGTGTCCCACGCAGCGTGCTCAGGTCCATGTGTCCCACGCAGCGTGCTCAGGTCCAGGTCTCCCACGCAGCGTGCTCAGGTCCATGTGTCCCACGCAGCGTGCTCAGGTCCATGTGTCCCACGCAGCGTGCTCAGGTCCATGTGTCCCACGCAGCGCGCTCAGGTCCACATGTCCCACGCAGCGTGCTCGGGTCCACGTCTCCCACGCGGTGTGCTCAGGTCCATGTGTCCCACGCAGCGTGCTCGGGTCCACGTCTCCCACGTGGCGTGCTCAGGTCCACATGAACGCGCCTGAGACCACAGTACAGTATGTTTGTGTTCACACGGATCAGATGAACTGGACTTTGGGATCCGCCCCCAAGTCCCCACCCTGACTCACTTCTGCAGCCAGCCTCCAGTGGACACTTGAGGTACTGCACTCAAGACTTCCTTTGATGCTATTTGAGCACTGAGGTGAGAGCAACACGTTTTCTCTCTCTGCGGCTGAAGTCACGCCTGAGACAGCAGGACTGTGGGGTGAAACAGAGACGCTGCTGATTGACAGCACGCCGCACGCCGCAGCCTGTTTCACCGTCTGTGAACTGTGAGCTCAGCGGGAAGCTTCATCGGGCTGCGAGGAGTCACCTCACACGTCATGTTTAATAACTGCGTCTGCTCAGACACTGAAGCTGCTGACACACAGAACAACACGGACGAGTCCAGACCGTCCCTGATTGGCCGATCGTTCACAGGAAACAGTGACATCTTTGACCTCCGTCTAACGCCGACTGATTGATCGTTGACACCTTTAAACGCTAACGAATCCAATGAGTTAAAGACTCATCATGTACTGTTGGAGAAGTTAAACGTCCAATCAGAGAGCTGCTCTCTTCCTCTGTGATCAATCAGCCAATCAGAGAGCTGCTCTCTTCCTCTGTGATCAGCCAATCAGAGAGCTGCTCTCTTCCTGTGTGATCATGAAGGAAACCTGCTGTGTTGAAGCTTCTCTGACAACAATGCAGCAGCCAGTATGTCCTCCTTCTAACTTTAGATTCTGCTCCTGAATGCTCTGGATCTGATTGGACCAGAGAAGGTAGGAAGGGCTTTGAAGGCCGTTTTGGACGCCCCTGGGTTTGCCAGATATGAGAGCAGTTATCAGGTGAACAGGTGTTGCAGCGATGGAAGCGGGCAGTGGAACTGCTTCAGATAGAAGTGATTGTACCCGAGCTAAAAAGCCTCTGCATGTTTCTAATAAGCTCCAGCAGCAGAAAGCTGCTCAAACTAGGATCAATGTTGGAGATGAAACATGGAGAGAGGTTAGAACGCAGAAAGCTTTACAGACCCATGCAGAGCTGGCTAAACACTGAAGCTACAGTGTCCACCACATGCAGAGCTGGCTAAACACTGAAGCTACAGTGTCCACCACATGCAGAGCTGGCTAAACACTGAAGCTACAGAGTCCACCACATGCAGAGCTGGCTAAACACTGAAGCTACAGTGTCCACCACATGCAGAGCTGGCTAAACACTGAAGCTACAGTGTCCACATGCAGAGCTGGCTAAACACTGAAGCTACAGTGTCCACCACATGCAGAGCTGGCTAAACACTGAAGCTACAGTGTCCACATGCAGAGCTGGCTAAACACTGAAGCTACAGTGTCCACATGCAGAGCTGGCTAAACACTGAAGCTACAGTGTCCACATGCAGAGCTGGCTAAACACTGAAGCTACAGTGTCCACCACATGCAGAGCTGGCTAAACACTGAAGCTACAGTGTCCACCACATGCAGAGCTGGCTAAACACTGAAGCTACAGTGTCCACATGCAGAGCTGGCTAAACACTGAAGCTACAGTGTCCACATGCAGAGCTGGCTAAACACTGAAGCTACAGTGTCCACCACATGCTGACCTGTGTGAGCATCCACTCTATAATCCTGGAGAATAAAAACAGCAGTCAGACAAAAAACAACTTCTGAAAGTTATTTTTAGTTATTTATTTATGACTGGAGTCACAACAAACAGACCGTGAACGGTCCAACGATCCTGCAGAGACTGTCGGAGGGGTTCTCATGCAAACAGGAGTCAAGGAGCAGCTCGTCCTCCTCCTGGGGGAGTCCGTGTGACTGACAGGGTGCAGCTCAGGGCGGCTGACCCCCTGCATGTTTATCCTCGGCTCCGTCACAGGTGTTTGAGTCTGTGTTCCAGCTGCTGTCAGCAGGTAAACGGCTGTTTTCTCATCTTCCTCAGACAGCAGCTCTCTCTCTCTCTCTCTCTCTCTCCTCCAGAGACTCAGAGGAGAGTTTAGATTCAGGAGACGAGAGTGAGGAAACACTGCTTCACTTTCACAGCTTGAACATCAGGCCAAAGAAGAGCGGGATGATTGTGTGGATCATCGACGCTCAGTGACCGTCCTCTCATTGGATGATGGTTTTATATCATGCGGCTGATTGTCTTCATCTGTTCTGTCCTGCAGTGTTTCCTCCTCCTCTGAATGTGTTTTACATACGACGAGCTGCATCCAACAAATTGCCTCTCCTGGGAATAATAAAGCTGTTTGTTTTCTGTTTCTTCTTCTGTTTTCAAACTTTCCCCGCCTGGCTTGAACCTCAGCGTGCAGAACAAACGGAGAGCAGCAGGATTAAAGTCTGAGCTGCAGCTTCAGGGGACAAACTGTCACCAGACATCAGACTGTAAACGCTGCGTCGTCTGCGTACAGCAGCAGTCTGATGAACGGCGTGACGCACACGGGTCTTCGCTCTAACGCCAGCTGTAGGCGAATCTCTCTGTAAACTACGGTTGTCATGGTGACGGTGTTTGAAAGGTGTGAGGATGAGGAGGAGCCGAGGGATCAAAGTCCCCGGCCTATCTGTCGCTGCAGGGCTTTTAATGTGAAAGAACCATTTAAAGTTGTCTAAGAAAGGGGGCGGAGTTACGTCCGTGCAGTTACACTCAGAGACCAGCGGCGGCGCGAAAGCACATCCTTCATGTGGTCGCCTTCAGACACACTGCTCGCTGGTACGTGTGCGGGCTCGTTCAGGTGGAGAGCGGCTGATTGGCCGGTTTGTGTCCAGCGTCAGAAGAAGCGAGCGGTACCTGAACTCATCGTGTTTCATGCTTCTCTGTAACTGGAGGAAATTAAAGAGAGCTAACGAGTCCAGAAAGTCCCCAAAGATCTTCATCTTTAATCTTCTCTTCCAACACGACAACACACACACACACACACACACACACACACACACACACACACCCACACACACAGACACACACACACACACACACACACACACACACACACACACACACACTGATGGTGAGCGATCGACATATTGAATCGGTGTTCATCGACGCCTGCACGGTCTGTGAGAGGACGCTCTCTGATTGGCTGTCTCAGTATGATGAATGATGTTATATGAGTGTGTGTGCCATGAAGTGTGTGTGTGTGTGTTCTGTTAGGAAGTGTGTGTGTGTGTTCTGTTAGGAAGTGTGTGTGTGTGTTCTGTTAGGAAGTGTGTGTGTGTGTGCTGTTAGGAAGTGTGTGTGTGTGTTCTGTTAGGAAGTGTGTGTGTGTGTGTGTGTGTGTGTGTGTGTGTGTGTGTTCTGTTAGGAAGTGTGTGTGTGTGTGTGTGTGTGTGTGTGTGTGTGTGTGTGTGTTCTGTTAGGAAGTGTGTGTGAAAATGTTTTTCTCGTTTCGTAATAGCGGACTACCGCCGCCCTGCTGGCGTGGACAGTTATTACCTCTCACACGTGGTCAGAGCGTACGTGGGGGTCGTAGTCTTTGTGGCGTGTTTGAGTGCAGTTTTGAAGTCAACACAAAGGCGATGCCACAACCGGCCTTCACCGCCGCCAGCTCCTCGCCGTCTGCTCGTCAGCGGTGTGAACTCCTCCTCCTCCTCTGTGTTTTATGAGGAGCAGCTGACAGCCTCCAATTCCCCAACTGCAGCTGTGTGTGTGTGTGTGTGTGTGTGTGTGTGTGTGTGTGTGTGTGTGTGTGTGTGTGTGTGCGCCCAATGCTGTTACTATGGTAACCAACTGACCCTAATCAAAGTTCCAGTGCACTGGGTTCTCACTTTTTATTAACCCCTAATGTTTGACCAACCAGAGGAACTAACCTTTCGGTGTCAGCCAATCAGAGGACAGCATGAGGTTTAAACTTTTATGAGCACCAATCATTGAAAGACAAAGAAGTTGCTGTGAACCAATCACAGGAACAAGATCTAAACAGTTAAAGTCAACATGGCGTTTCAGACATGAGGTCGCCGTGTCAGCCATGACTGATACGTCACTTTCCACAGGCGCCGCCTCTACCGTCAGAACCCGTTTCTGAAACCCGATCTAAACCAGGAAGTGAAGTCCAGGTAAAGTCACACGAGTCACTTTGATCCTCATCAGCCTCTAAACAAAACTTAAAACCTTGTCAATCAAGTGTGGCCCCGCCCCTAACTCCTCCTCCTCGCCTTCTTCTACATCAAAGGGGCCGCGCTCCTCTCCAGCTCCGCCCTCTTGTCCATATATGGTCACAGAACAATGAGCTTCTTTAAGTGCAACACTGAAAAACTTTTTTCAGGTTGTCATGGCAGCAGCTTGTCAATCCTGTGTAGCCCCGCCTCTAACTCCTCCCCCTCAAAGTAGGAGTGTATTGGTGTCGCCCTCTGCAGGACAGCAGGTATAAGACACATTTTTAGGGACTATTTGTTGATGCGGATGAATCCAGAGTCTGTGACATGTTTTAATAACTTTCTTCTCTGTGTTAGTAAGAGTTTAATATTTGATCCAAATGTTCCACGGATTTGTTTTTGTTTTTTTTCCAGTGTTGAAATCGTTCAATAGAAGATCTTTGAGTTTGTTTCATTAGAATCTGAACTCACACTCTGACGCTCGCCTGCAGCGTCTCCTCATGTTGTTAGAGTGGAATAATCCGATTATACAGCTGTGCAGAGAGACGCTGCTGATCTGGATCCCAGAACCACGAGGACGCCACGAGGACGCCACGAGGACGCCACGAGGACGCCACGAGGACGCCGTCAGGAGGAGGAACATGGCGCTGCACGCCGTCAAATGTTCGAGGAACAGTAAACATGTGCAAACAGAATCAACACAGACGTGTGCACGTGGCCCCTCCTTCCCATGTGCCCACTTTCTTCTGATTGGCCGTGTGGGGGGCAGAACGCTGCAGGGCTGCCGGGGGGGGGCTGTTCTCTTGGTCAGGGGGAAAAGGGTCTATGTCACTGTTTAGCGCCCCCTGCAGACTCATCCTGGGATTACGACAACAAACCCGTTTACCTCATGATCTCAAGCTGGCAGTTACGACCTCCTGGGTGGAATATTTTTACATGTCATCACTGAACCCGCTCCTCGCTCTTTGTGGGCGAGGAAACATGTGACGCTGTGTATGAACGTTGTGATTGGCTCTGCTGCCAATCAATGAAGTACAAATGTCAAACAGAATGAATATCTTTGATTCTTCATGGTGTTCGTGTCTGATAATAACAGAAGGACTACGTCTTATCCTTTCAAAATAAAAGCCTCTCTCAGGTGCTCGTCATCATCGGCGTCTCCTGACGGCTCTGAGGGGTCTCTGTCATGAAAGTCATCAACTCCCAGAATGCACAGCACCACAGGCCACTCCCACTGAAGTCTGTCTACGACACACACCGACGTTTCCTCAGCTGGTTTCTTCCAGAAGGTTTTGGTATCTTAGAAACTCCTCGCAGCGAACACCGACCCCACCAGTCTGACTCGTCCTCAACGCCGCCGCCGCCCGGCAGCTCTTCCTGTTGTCGCTCGCAGAGAAAAACCACAAACATCCGATTAGAGCAGCAGACCTTTAAAATCGCCTTCATCTCCTGGCTCCTTTGTTTCTGTCTCTTAAAGGAGGGCGTAACCATGGTAACCAGCTGCACACGTGTGGACATAGTGTGTGCAGAAATATGTAGAAATATGTACATACATAGAACATGAGTGCATGCATGCATATAAAACACACACACACACACACACACACACACACAGTCTGTCAGTTTAAACAGGCGTTGGTTCAGCGGGACGCCGTCGGCCTCAGAATCATAAAATGTCAGCAGGAGCGTCTCGAACGCGTCGGCTACATTAGCATCTAAACGACACTTTAGCATGAGCGCTGAATAAATCAGCTGTTAGCGGTCACATGTCAGGCAGAGAGCGTTCCATGCAGACAGGTTTGTGTGGCGTTGGATCAGAGGGGCGTGGCTAACCGTGGGCCGGGTCACCAGCAGGACCTCGTGGTGGGAGTCGGCTGTGGTCACTTCCTGTCTGCGACAGACTGCGATGAAGAGCACAGGCGACTCAGCTCGGACCCTCGGAGAGAAGACGTGTGAGACGTGACATCAGAGCGTCCAGCTCGCTGCATTAGTGGTTTTATAAGAACACTGGAGGAGCTCGCTGGTCCTCATGGCGCCCGGCTCCCTGCAGGCGTGGCGTGCAGCGTCCTGCAGGGTTTGATAGATGGTTGACTGTGAAGGGAGCGTGATGACACAGAGAGATGAAGCTGCTCGCTCCGAGGGGACCGACACACACTTCATTATCTGCGACAGTAACGGCGGCCGCTCGTCCTCGTGGTTATCTTCAGACAGTAATAACAGAGAGCAGAGTGTGCGTGTTCATCAAACTAACATCCACTTATAAAACGGCTCCATCCGTCACTGTGACAGGACGTCTGTGAGGACGCTGACCAGCAGGGGGCGCCGTGATGGACGACGCAGACGTCTGTGAGGACGCTGACCAGCAGGGGGCGCCGTGATGGACGACGCAGACGTCTGTGAGGACGCTGACCAGCAGGGGGCGCCGTGATGGACGACACGGACGTCTGTGAGGACGCTGACCAGCAGGGGGCGCCGTGATGGACGACGCAGACGTCTGTGAGGACGCTGACCAGCAGGGGGCGCCGTGATGGACGACACGGACGTCTGTGAGGACGCTGACCAGCAGGGGGCGCCAGCGTGTGATTGGACTCCACACAGAGAGGCTCCTGACAGACCGGGATTCAAACCAGCAACCTTCACTCAGGCTTCATCTCCTCATAGTTACAGTCCACCTGCAGTCTGGAGCTCAGAGGACAGGAAGAGGACACCACAGGGTGGAGGACGCTTCTTTAAATCTGTTGAAGCCCACACACACACACACACACACACACACACACACACACACACACACACACACACACACACACACACACACACACACACACACTCTTTCTGACAGCTCTGCAGAAATCACATCTCCTCTCTCTGTGGTCTGAAGGAGCAGCTGTCTTTGAGTTCTTTCACCTCCTACTGACCGTCTGTCCTCAGACGTCCATCATGTCCCCCCCGACACACACACACACACACACACACACACACACACACACACACACACACTGCCTGTGCAGAGGAAGCAGCAGAGTTTGAAACTGTGAGAAGACGATTTGTCCTCCTCAGACTTTGGGGGACGTATTTGGAGGACTCTGCTGGCACGCCGTGGAGACGTCCTGCGTGGCGGGCTGTGCAAACACAATCAATGGCTGTGAACGCCGATGTAGTGACGCAGAGGGTGCGTTAGGCGGCGGCCATGATGAGAGCCGTTTGAATTCTCTAAGGAAAGGCTCAATGCTTCCTTTATAACCTCCTTTAGGAAACACTGGAGCATCCTTTAGGAAACACTGGAGCATCCTTTAGGAAACACTGGAGCATCCTTTATGAAACACTGGAGCATCCTTTAGGAAACACTGGAGCATCCTTTAGGAAACACTGGAGCATCCTTTAGGAAACACTGGAGCATCCTTTAGGAAACACTGGAGCATCCTTTAGGAAACACTGGAGCATCCTTTAGGAAACACTGGAGCATCCTTTAGGGAACACTGGAGCATCCTTTAGGAAACACTGGAGCATCCTTTAGGAAACACTGGAGCATCCTTTATGAAACACTGGAGCATCCTTTAGGAAACACTGGAGCATCCTTTATGAAACACTGGAGCATCCTTTAGGAAACACTGGAGCATCCTTTAGGAAACACTGGAGCATCCTTTAGGAAACACTGGAGCATCCTTTAGGAAACACTGGAGCATCCTTTAGGAAACACTGGAGCATCCTTTAGGAAACACTGGAGCATCCTTTAGGAAACACTGGAGCATCCTTTATGAAACACTGGAGCATCCTTTAGGAAACACTGGAGCTTCCTTTAGGAAACACTGGAGCTTCCTTTAGGAAACACTGGAGCATCCTTTAGGAAACACTGGAGCATCCTTTAGGAAACACTGGAGCATCCTTTAGGAAACACTGGAGCTTCCTTTAGGAAACACTGGAGCTTCCTTTAGGAAACACTGGAGCTTCCTTTAGGAAACACTGGAGCCTCCTTTACTGAAGGAGATGAGTCCTTTATGAAGTCTAACACCTTTCACTAAGTCCTTTATGAAGTCTAACACCTTTCACTAAGTCCTTTATGAAGTCTAACACCTTTCACTAAGTCCTTTATGAAGTCTAACACCTTTCACTAAGTCCTTTATGAAGTCTCCTTCAGGTAAAGTGGAGATCGGAGGGAGGAGCTGAAGAGTGTTGGCGGAGGAGATGCAGGTTTCAGGTGCGACGTGCTGCTGTATGTCGTCATGTTACATCATGTTTCATGTCTTTGATTTGATTCTAGTAAAAGAAAAACACACAATACATGCCTGTGTGTTACCACGGCAACACAGTTAGACTGCACACATGGGATCGTTTGTTTTTAGTGTTTCAAAAGTCCTGAAGATGTTTCAGAGGGGAAAAAAAGAGAGAAACTATCAAACAGGTCTCGTGTGTTCATTAAATAAAGAGTAGTACCCTGACAGTCCTCTAGGGACCTGATGGGGTCAGGTCTCCAGTACAGTGTCAGGACTTCAGGGGGGGGGGGGGGGCAGGTTTCTCCTGGTCTCTCTCAGCCCCACTAATTATCCAGTTCCACTTCATTCCTCTTCCTCACAGCCTCACACTTTAACTGACACACAGACAGGCTGCAGGACCGCACGACTCTCCCACCATCCTGCCCCCCCCCCCCCCCCTCGCTCTCCCCCCCCCCCCCCCCCCCCCCGCTCTCCCTCTCTCTGTCTCTCTTTTTCTCTCTCTCTCTAAATTGGATTCATTCCGTCTCTCTGCACGGATAAATTGGCTGCCGAGCTGCTATTTACCACAAAATGGGATCTAACTTGTTCTGTTGCAAAAGGCTGGTGTGTGTGTGTGTGTGTGTGTGTGTGTGTGTGTGTGTGTGTGTGTGTGTGTGTGTGTGTGTGTGTGTGTGTGTGTGTGTTGGACTGTCAGAATCTCATGTTGCTGGTAAATCTCATAAAGAGAAAAGTGTCGCTGTGTGTGTTTGAGACGATGATG
>NC_136695.1:1219421-1226921 GCF_947650265.1 Symphodus melops
AGATCACAGGAAGAACTACAAGATCACAGAGAACTACAAGATCACAGGAGAACTACAAGATCACAGGAAGAACTACAAGATCACAGAGAACTACAAGATCACAGAAGAACTACAAGATCACAGAGAACTACAAGATCACAGAGAACTACAAGATCACAGGAAGAACTACAAGATCACAGAGAACTACAAGATCACAGAGAACTACAAGATCACAGGAAGAACTACAAGATCACAGAGAACTACAAGATCACAGAAAGAACTACAAGATCACAGGAAGAACTACAAGATCACAGAGAACTACAAGATCACAGGAGAACTACAAGATCACAGGAAGAACTACAAGATCACAGAGAACTACAAGATCACAGAAGAACTACAAGATCACAGAGAACTACAAGATCACAGAGAACTACAAGATCACAGAAAGAACTACAAGATCACAGAAAGAACTACAAGATCACAGAGAACTACAAGATCACAGAGAACTACAAGATCACAGGAAGAACGACAAGATCACAGAGAACTACAAGATCACAGAGAACTACAAGATCACAGAGAACTATTGTGCATGTGACCGGACGCTCTGAGCCTTTTGCTCGTCTGATTTCCTGCGTGCTCTGATCTGTTCTGTACAGCTTGACGTGTGGTGGCGGCTCGCTCTGTCACAGATCGACCTTAGGTTGTTTTTTCTTCCTCTTTGGTTCTTTTTCAGAACATTGATCAATAAAACAAAGTTAATAATTATTGCTTTAAAAGACGTGGTTAATTAAAAATATGTTTCAACGATTCAACGATCAGTTAGCTCATCGTGTGTTCACTGACTCATGGCGGCCTCGTGCGTGTGAGTCATCCTGCACAAAACACACACGTTAACTCGCTGATTAGCTGCTAATGGGTTAGCCACAGGTGCAGACTGTTAGCATAGCCGACCCCTCCTTCCTCTACGGCTCCCCCGTCACTTCAGGCCCGTCTGTGGGCGACCTCACAGCGGCTTCATGACGCTCCTGTCCTCACACCCTCGATCACGCTCTGCTCCGCTCACAGGCCCTGACGACAGACGCTCACACTAAACGGATTTCAGCGACGATACGAGCAGAACTATTAAAGTCGTCTCTCTCTGCTGTGAACCGTGCGTCACAGCTGACACTCATTTAATGAGATTTATGGCTTATGGCCTCTTTAATACCCACAGCTCCTCCACATAAACACATGATTAAGTTTCTCAAACACCCAGATCTCCAGAGAGCGGCCGCTAATCTCATTAGAGTGACACTCAGAGAGAGAGAGAGGGAACATGGCAGCTAACTTCATTACAAACACAGACCACACCTGCACACTGACGAGCAGCGATTCCTCATGGTGAAACCAGACGGATGACACGGGGCTGCTGGGACCATGAGGAGTTTATTCAACAGTTTCACTTCTTCAGGCTGGACGGACGTCTTCATCACGACGAGCACACCGAGTCGTTAGGAAACAAACATCGGGAGAAGCAGTCAAACCTCGATCAGGGAAAAATAAACGTCAGAACAAATCAGAGTTTATCACCGAGAGTCAACAAACAGAGACGAGAGGAAGATCAGCACGCCAGAGACGAGTCCAGCTGTTTCTGGATCTGTCGTGAACAAACGTTAAGTAAAGATTGAAGCCTCAGTGTGAAGTTTAACATGTGCAAAGACCGAGCCCACCTTCGATGGATCGTGCTTCTCAGGGCGCACGCACGAAACCCTTTTCTGACCGTTATTCAAACGTCTCTTTGACGCTTCGAGGAAACTTTATTATTTGATTTTGTCATCCATCACTCGTCCAAAAGATCGACTCTGAACACGATCTAAATCTGTATCCACATGACCAGAACGTTCTCTCACCGTGCTCCAGCTCCGACATGGCTCCTGCATCCTGCGTTCTGATTGGCTGTGAGTCTCCTGTAGTGGGCTGATTCTGGATGCTGATTGGCTGACAGACTCCCTGCTCTCTGCTCCCCTGTCGTTTGGAGGGAAAAAGAAGCTAATTAGCGCTCAGATGAAACCTGCGGCGACTCGCTGGGAGACACAGCCGGCTATAATTAACCTGTGAGCGGATTAATTCTACAGGAACCCTCAAAGAGCCGCCCGCTCACGTCTGTGGGGGGAATTAAATAAGACTGTATTTAAATTTCTTACATTTAAAACACTTTTTCAAAATGGCGGCTCCTCAGCTCCCTCCTGGATCTCCTCGTATTTCTCCTCCGCCAGCTTCCTGAAGAGACGGAAACCCGAACAGTCAAACACACGCCAGAACACGTGTCAATCAAAAATCCAGATTGTTTCACATATTAAACTCCTCTCCTCCGTGTTCCTTTAACATGAGTCTGAAAAGTCCATCTTCTCCGTCTTCTGCCTGCTCAAACAGACCGTTTGGAGATGTTCCCTCTATGACATCACAAAGGGCAGTAGCCCCTCCCCCAGGTGGGTGACACTCCCACAGCTAGGTGTTTGTTCTGCCCTCTGAGTCTGCCTTCTCACCGTGAACAATAGGACATGGAGCCAGAAAGCAGCGAGTACACCCGAGCCCTTCCAGAGAGGGGGCGTGGCCAGACACAGCTCATTTACATATTTAAAGCTACAGACACAGAAACAGCTCATTTACATATTTAAAGCTACAGACACAGCTCATTTACATATTTAAAGTTACAGGCACAGTTCATTTACATATTTAAAGCTGCACATACAGCTCATTAGCATATTTAAAGCTACAGACACAACACATTTACATATTTAAAGCTACAGACACAGCTCATTTACGTATTTAAAGCTACAGGCCTTGATGAGTTGAAACAGGGGAAAGATAAAAACACAGATTGTTTTTTCACAGCTGCTGACTTTGTCCCTGTGAAGTTTTCTGAGAACACAGAGAGGAAAACTTTTCCGTACTTGGCGTTGAAGTTGCAGAGCAGATTGCCTGTAAACTTGAAATAATTAGCAGCTTGTGAGGTTTTCAAACTGGCTCTGAAGATTTGGCTCGGAGGTTTGTGTCACAGCCTGCCTGATATGGAGAACGTTCTTCATCACATGTGCTTGTTTGAGGTGTTTTCATCACATCAGTGGATCCATTAAAGATCTCGGTCGCACCCGACCAACCCGGAGAAACAAAAACAGGCAGCGCGCCTCCTGTGTGTTTGTATTCAAAGCTTTCCTTCCTGCACAGGGAGGCAGCGTCAACATGTTTTCTTTGTGTCAGACAGACGTGCTTTTAGTTTAGCTGCTCAGATATTTAGATATAAATATATGACGTCTCCTCCTCCAGGGTCAGACCCACCTTTGAGATGTGGAGCCACGTTGGCATCCTTCATGTTTATGTGAAGTCTTCAGATCGAGAGTCTGTGAGAGCAGCCTCCTGGACCGGCAGACTCCTGGACCAGGAGCAGAGTCAGGGCCCGGACACACGGAGACACATCGAAGCCTGCAGAGGCGTTGTTTTCCTACAGATCGACAGGAAGGTTGAGGGTTCGATCCCCAGCTCCACGTGTCCGACGTGTCCTCGGGTGAGACACAAAGAGACCTCGTCGTGTGTCGTTCCTGCTCGCCGACTCTTTTGAGTCTCTTTCCTCTCATCGACCGCCTGAAGCTTACGGAGCCTCATCCTCTCATCTTGTCCACCTCCGACCTCTCCATCAGAGTCTGCAGGTGAGCCTTCCTCCGCCTGCAGACAGCCACACACCCACCTGTCAATCATCCTGTACGGTCCAATCACATCACTGGGGATTTCTTTCTGCCCACCTGAGCTGCAGGTCATCCATACGTTGACAGCACGTCTGTGGGAGTTTGACCTCTGAGGAGTGTGTGTGTGTGTGTGTGTGTGTGTGTGTGTGTGTGTGTGTGTGTGTTCTTGTAAACTCAGTACGATAAGGAAGTGAAGAATAAAAAGAGCAGGAGGTGAGGATGAAGAGGAGACGCTCCTCCAGCTGTCAGAGGATCTGAAGGACGTGAGAGGAACACCTGCACCTGTTCCACAGTAATGAAACACTGACTCCCTAAAGGCTGCTTTCCCAAACTTTAGAGAGCACACACATGGCGATAAATAATCAGAGGTTATTTAGGTGTGCGGCCACACGGCAACATCAACACACACCAACCGATTTCACTCGCCATCGTCCCCCGATCAGACGGGAAACCTCGCAAAACCTCTGGAGATCAAACGTGATTCCAGAGTCAACAAACGGACGAAGAGGACGTAACAGGGATCGTTTGTTTTTATCTGAACAACACGTTTTAAAAAGAGGCGTGGCTTAAAGGAGTGGAGACAACGGGAGCATGAGCTGTACCTGCTACATGATGATATGGAGTTGTTGTTGTTTTGCTCCCGGTGTTTCCTCGCCACTACGTCACCTCGCTTTCTGATTGGCTACTTGTCACAGTCAACAGGCTGGTGCTGGTTTTCTCCTCGGGGGGGAAACACCACACATGATGAGAGATCGGGCCAAAACAATCCAACATGTTGAATATCCCTGATTTGAGATCGGAGCGGTCTGAACACACGGCAGGATGATCTGATAAGATTATCTGATGATGATCGGGGCGTCCTGAAGATTATCAGAAGGGGAGAACGGAGGAGCCGTGTGAACCAGGCTTTAGACATCACTAATCAACCTGCTGATCGCTCCACCAAGGACCTTCCACTGACCGCTAACGAGCTAACAGCTAACAGCTAACAGCCACACACTGTATTAAAGATGACTCTTATTATAGGCTGGTCGTCTGTCTGCGTCCTCTCTCACTTCCTGCCTCTGATGGAGAGACAGGAAGTGCCTGTGAGCTGCATGGAGGCTTCCTGTCCTTCTTATTCTGCAGAGATTTAACTTTGTTTTCAAACTAAACTGATCAGTTTGGTTGTTTCACATGAACTTTAGATTCTCAGCTGCCTGCAGGAGCTGGATGGACGAGTTTGGATGTTTCTGAAGTTCTGCAGAAACTCAACATTTTATAAACTATCGATAAAAATGTTCCTGAGAAAAGGAGGCGCTGAGGGCCTAGAGGACAGCTCGTCCTCCGAGTGGGTCGGCCCGGTTCAAGTCCGACCTGCGGCTCCTTTCCTGCATGTGATCGCCCCTCTCTCTCTCTCTCTCTCTCTCTCTCCTCTCTCTCTCTCTCTCGTCTTGGTGGGCTGAAGAGCCTCACCTCACGCTGAAACACCTGCCGTGTTTGACCGTCCCCCTCACTCCTCCTCCTCCTCCTCCTCCTCCTCCTCCTCCTCCTCCAAGCCAGCAGCCGAGTGTAACCCAGCTAATAAAATTTATTTATTTTATTTTGTTTTGTCTCGCTGTGAACTCCCGTTAGTCACATCTCGCGATACTTGCGTCACCGTGACAGTTAAACACACACCGGTGGGTGAACGGGTGGGACGCTAGCACGGAGAGCGGATGCAGGTAAAACGCTGTAAACATCAACATACATGAAGCCTGGTTTTTTTAGTCATTGTGCACCTCAACCTGCAGATGTAAAGTGAGTGACTGAGCCATGCTGAGTGCGGATCCTCAAATCCTCTAACTTAAAGGAATTGGTGAGTGTGATGTTGCTAATGCTAAATGGCATTAGCCGCAATATGCTAATGTTGCTAATGCTAAGCGGCATGGGCCGCAGACATGCTTGTTGTATTAATCAATGTTCTGCATGTGGAGTTTAAATGAAGCTTAGCGAAAGTTCAGTAAGGAAGACTTTAAGTGATCCACAATCAGGTTTCTCAGTCACCCTTTTTCACGCTATCTCATTTCCGCTGTCATTCTCGAGCTGTCAGTTTGGGCTGTCCGCAGGTTAGTCAGCTGTCTGTCACCGGACCTCATCTAACCAATAGCGCAGCGTTCCTCCTTCGTTTTCGGCCTATCATCGTTCAGCTCTCCTTTTAAATATGATCCTTTTTCTTCCCTAGTTCTTTCAAGCTGGCTTCGTGCGCCCCTCCACCTCCCCATCACCGCCATCTTCAGGAGCAGAGGCAACTCCCATCAATCTTTCCCCATCCGGTCTCATGAAATCATCAGTCCTCCACCACCAGGGTCTGGACTCCATGGGGGGATCTATCCTAATGACGAGCAGGACTTCATCACAAAAATCGCATCTCCACCCCATAGAGTCCAAGCGCCAAAACATTCTGTCAATCTTATTCTGTCAATCACTTTTTCATTGTAATAAATTCATTCTTAATATCACTTGTCTCTCCTGATTGAAATAATTTAAACAGTGATTGTGACAATGTAGTCACATTATTTGTTATAATTGTTTGTGATTAGCTGCTAATAGCTGGCTGCACCTGCGCTAGCTTGTCTTTATATGACAATAACCATGGTTATTTATTGCAATAGGAGTTTTTTTTGGGAAAGTATACTAAAGCATTGTTTTGCACAGGCCAGGTATCATATCATATCATATCTTATTCAAACCTGTGAACCAACACCAGACGACACGTCTCTGTGCTGGACCAGAAGTCGGACCTGCCATCTACTTCAGGTGTGGCAGGGACTTCTGCTGCCGACTTATAAAAAGGACTGATTGATTGTTCTGAACAATAACTTACAGAATTGAATGGACTCTTTTTTTCTATTCTAAAAAGTGCACTGTTGTAAATATTGTATATATGTAAAATCGTTCTGTCAACAACAATATAAGGGTTTTATTGTCACTACATACAATTGTTGTCCATTTATTGAGTAATGTTTCATTTCCTCCAAAGCCGAGCCAAAATCACATCTATATATCGTGACTTTAAAACCTGTTACACGAGGGTCACGTCAGGCTCGCCACGCCGAGGCTGGACGCTGGACGGCGAAGCAGAGAGCGTTGCCTTGACAACGTGCCGTCTCTCACTCGAGTGTCCCGCAGAGTCTTCGAGGGTCTCCAGAGTGTCTCTGTGCAGCGTCTCCACTGTTAAGACACATCCACGTGTCCACGCTCATTAACAAGCCGAGCAGCAGAGACGTCTGAGGCTGCACGCCGAGCGGAGCGACGAGGCGCTGATGATGCTCAGAGGAACCACACGGAGCGTCGTTAGAGAGAGAGAGAGAGCAGCTGTGAAGGAGACAGTTAGGAAACATGAGGAGGATGAGGGGGAGGAAGAAGAGATGAGAAGAGAGGAAGAGGAGGAGAGAAGGAGACAGGAAGAAGGAAAGGAAAGAGGAAGTGAAGGAGGAGTCTTACTTTTCGATCGTCACAAACTGAAGCTCTTCATCTCCTGTCAAAAACACATTTTAATAAACTTTTATGAGTTGAATCTTTTCTTAAAGCTGTAACTGATGAATTTGATTCAACTTTAATCGAACATGTTTCCATGTTTAAAGCAGGACAGTGATCCAGATGTGCTCGGGACCCTTCATTCGTCTGATGATGTCGCACATTGTGATTGGTTGTCAGAGATCAATGTGTCCTCATGAAAGAGGACGAACTTAAACACAGCGTCCAAACTGCCTCAAAGGTCACATGACCTCCTCCTCTTCTTCAGGTGAAATCAGTGTCTTCGCTCCTCTTCATCATG
>NC_136695.1:1229421-1231921 GCF_947650265.1 Symphodus melops
AGACAAGGAGAGGAGGAAAGGAAGGAGACAAGGAGAGGAGCAAAGGAAGGAGACAAGGAGAGGAGGAAAGGAAGGAGACAAGGAGAGGAGGAAAGGAAGGAGACAAGGAGAGGAGCAAAGGAAGGAGACAAGAAGAGGAGGAAAGGAAGGAGACAAGGAGAGGAGGAAAGGAAGGACACAAGGAGAGGAGGAAAGGAAGGAGACAAGGAGAGGAGGAAAGGAAGGAGACAAGGAGAGGAGCAAAGGAAGGAGACAAGGAGAGGAGGAAAGGAAGGAGACAAGGAGAGGAGGAAAGGAAGGAGACAAGGAGAGGAGGAAAGGAAGGAGACAATGAGAGGAGGAAAGGAAGGAGACAAGGAGAGGAGGAAAGGAAGGAGACAATGAGAGGAGGAAAGGAAGGAGACAAGGAGAGGAGGAAAGGAAGGAGACAAGGAGAGGAAAAGGAAGGAGACAATGAGAGGAGGAAAGGAAGGAGACAAGGAGAGGAGCAAAGGAAGGAGACAAGGAGAGGAAAAGGAAGGAGACAATGAGAGGAGGAAAGGAAGGAGACAAGGAGAGGAGGAAAAGGAAGGAGACAAGGAGAGGAGGAAAGGAAGGAGACAAGGAGAGGAGGAAAAGGAAGGAGACAAGGAGAGGAGGAAAGGAAGGAGACAAGGAGAGGAGGAAAGGAAGGAGACAAGGAGAGGAGGAAAAGGAAGGAGACAAGGAGAGGAGGAAAGGAAGGAGACAAGGAGAGGAGGAAAGGAAGGAGACAAGGAGAGGAAAGGAAGGAGACAAGGAGAGGAGGAAAGGAAGGGAGACAAGGAGAGGAGGAAAGGAAGGAGACAAGAAGAGGAGGAAAGGAAGGAGACAAGGAGAGGAGGAAAAGTGTAGAAGAAAGCTGACTCAGCTGAACCTGTCCTCAGTGTAGAGGGACGTCTTCACCTGTCCTCAGGTGAGAGGACACATGTAGAAGGACGTCTTCACCTGTCCTCAGGTGAGAGGAAACATGAAGAAGGACGTCTTCACCTGTCCTCAGGTGAGAGGACACATGTAGAAGGACGTCTTCACCTGTCCTCAGGTGAGAGGACACGCTGCCTCTCGGCTCTGTTCGGGGTCTTTGTGTGAGTGCTCGCTGTGCTGAAACCCGCTCGCTGCCATGATATCCTCGAGCGCCGCGCTGCAGCGGTTGTAATGAACCCCATCATCATAACGATATTTCAGCGGTAACCATGGCAACCGGCTCCATATGAACCCCTAATCTCTCTTCAGGTAACCCCACACATCGTCACATAGAGCATCCAGCCTGCCGCCATGATTTATGACAAAGTGTATGACAATAATATCCTGCTGACACACACACACACACACACACACACACACACACACACACACACACACACACACACACACAACACACACCATGTGTGACAAAATGAGAGAAATAAGTGTGAGTTATAATAACTGCACACTTTGGCAATAAAATACATGTGTGTCTGTGTGTGTGTGTGTGTGTGTGTGTGTGTGTGTGTGTGTGTGTGTGTGTACCATGTTATCACCCAGGAGAGTATTTCCACATAGTGTCGATACTATGACACTAATTCCTCACAATGCCACAAAAGACATCATCAGGAGGAGACATAGGGAGGAGACATCAGGAGGAGACATCAGGTGGAGACATCAGGAGGAGACACCAGGAGGAGACATCAGGAGGAGAAACCAGGAGGAGACATCAGGAGGAGACACCGGGAGGAGACATCGGGAGGAGACACCGGGAGGAGACACCGGGAGGAGACACCAGGAGGAGACACCGGGAGGAGACATCGGGAGGAGACACCGGGAGGAGACATCGGGAGGAGACACCGGGAGGAGACACCAGGAGGAGACACCAGGAGGAGACATCAGGAGGAGAAACCAGGAGGAGACATCAGGAGGAGACACCGGGAGGAGACACCAGGAGGAGACACCAGGAGGAGACATCAGGAGGAGAAACCAGGAGGAGACATCAGGAGGAGACACCGGGAGGAGACACCAGGAGGAGACACCAGGAGGAGAAACCAGGAGGAGACATCAGGAGGAGACACCGGGAGGAGACATCGGGAGGAGACACCGGGAGGAGACACCGGGGAGGAGACACCAGGAGGAGACACCGGGAGGAGACATCGGGAGGAGACACCGGGAGGAGACACCGGGAGGAGACACCGGGAGGAGACATCGGGAGGAGACATCGGAGGCTGGTTGTTTCTGCAGCGTCCTGTTTAAAGAACATGATCGGATCGGTCCACACTCAGAGACCGAGACAAGACCAGGACATTTAGGGACCGACACGAAGACAAGGCTGAGACAACAAGGGATCAAACACCAGTCAAGACCAAGACCAAGACCAAGACCAGAGGCTTAGTAAAGACCTTGTGGACTTCTCTCGTCTCGTTTCTTATGAGTGATGTGAGTTTACTGCAGTGTTGGTTTTCTCTCCTCCTCACCTCGTCATGACAGAGTTCAGTTCCTGAGAGAACCCCGG
>NC_136695.1:1236187-1243687 GCF_947650265.1 Symphodus melops
TCCCGATGGCGTTCACCACCTCCTGATGGCGTTCACCACCTCCTCCCGATGGCGTTCACCACCTCCTCCCGATGGCGTTCACCACCTCCTCCTGATGGCGTTCACCACCTCCTCCTGATGGCGTTCACCACCTCCTCCTGATGGCGTTCATCACCACCTCCTGATGGCGTTCGCCACCTCCTCCTGATGGCGTTCACCACCTCCTCCTGATGGCGTTCATCACCACCTCCTGATGGCGTTCACCACCTCCTCCTGATGGCGTTCACCACCTCCTCCTGATGGCGTTCACCACCTCCTCCTGATGGCGTTCATCACCACCTCCTGATGGCGTTCACCACCTCCTCCTGATGGCGTTCACCACCTCCTCCCGATGGCGTTCACCTCCTCCCGATGGCATTCACCACCTCCTCCTGATGGCGTTCACCACCTCCTCCTGATGGCGTTCATCACCACCTCCTGATGGCGTTCGCCACCTCCTCCTGATGGCGTTCACCACCTCCTCCTGATGGCGTTCATCACCTCCTCCTGATGGTATTCATCACCTCCTCCTGATGGCGTTCGCCACCTCCTCCCGATGGCGTTCGCCACCTCCTCCCGATGGCGTTCGCCACCTCCTCCCGATGGCGTTCACCACCTCCTCCTGATGGCGTTCATCACCTCCTCCCGATGGCGTTCATCACCTCCTCCTGATGGTATTCATCACCTCCTCCTGATGGCGTTCGCCACCTCCTCCCGATGGCGTTCACCACCTCCTCCCGATGGCGTTCACCACCTCCTCCCGATGGCGTTCACCACCACGTTACATGTAGCATCAGAAGAAACCAAAGCAAACAAAAACTGATGTTTTTACCCAACAGTTCACTGTGTTAAAGTAAAGTCAGTCACCGCCCACACTAATAGTTTAACTTAAAGAAATGTTCCCTTCATGACATCACAAAGGGCAGTAGCCCCTCCCCTTCATGACATCACAAAGGGCAGTAGCCCCTCCCCCAGGTGGGTGACACTCCCACAGCTAGGTGTTTGTTCTGCCCTCTGAGTCTGCCTTCTCACCGTAAACAATAGGACATGGAGCCAGAAAGCAGCGAGTACACCCGAGCCCTTCCAGAGAGGGGGCGTGGTCAGACACAGCTCATTTACATATTTAAAGCTACAGACACAGAAACAGCCTGTTCTGAGCAGGGCTGAAATAGAGGGGTTTATCGACATGATCAGAAACTTTTAAACTCTTCTTGTCTCTGGGTGAAGAGGAGCAGAATATGTGACCTTTAAGCTAACTTTAGCTTCTGGTCCTGCACGGTCTTGTGTGTTATTTGCTAAACTGCTTTAGTTCAGTTTAACTGGCAGCTCAGTTTCCTCGATATTTAACTTTACTGAAGGTTCGCTAGCAGTGAGCTCACATTACAATGTTTGACTGTTTGTTTAGAAGTCTGTTATTGGAGTGAACACAGAGTCTGCTGCCAACTCTTAATGATTCTGATTTGAGTCTTCCTGCTGTCCCTCCTCCTCCTCCTGAGTCTGTGTTTGAAAGGCTCCGAGACTTTTCCTCCTGAACCGTCCGCTGCTTCCTCTTCTTCTCTTCAAATCTTTAAACTCGGAGGTCGGTCTAATCCCTCCCGGTTGTTGTCACGATGCCTTCAAGTTTACATCTCACTGTCGGAGCTGTCGACAGCCCAGCTTGAGGTTTTTTTTCCTTCTTGCAGAGAAACTCAGAAACATCTCAGCTTTAATCAGAGCGTCACACTTCAAACAGGAGTTCACTTTTGTTGCATAGCAACAGAGAGTCGGCGCCCGCCTCGGAGAAGAGCCCCGTGCCGAGAGAAGAAAGAGAGCACTCTGCACACGATGTGGAGAAAACGGGTGAAGTATTGAAATGAAATTTGGTTGTTGAGGAAAAGTTGAGGCGGTGAATTTGATTTGTCAGCGTGCCTGTGGCGTCGACAAAGACTCACGCCGGTCATTAAGCAGCGGGCAGATCCTCGGGCGCTTTACACGGTCTGACATGTGACCTTCTGCTCGCTCAGAGAGTCTGACTGAAAGGTGTGCCCGTACAGTACTTTATATTTAACATACACTTGTTCTATCTTTTGGACGTTCGGTCAGTTTAAGAGTATTGATTATTGATTTCAGATTTTCGATGCATGGAGTTGGTTCAAGCTACGACTCAAAGTGTTCACAAGGAGGGACGCTTTGAGTTTCATCTACGTAACAAATCATCCTTAAAAAGACAAAGACATGTTTACACGTTTTTCTCTTCATTCCCGCGTTCCCAAGTTCTCCTGTGATCTTGTAGTTCTTCCTGTTATCTTGTAGTTCTTCCTGTTATCTTGTAGTTCTTCCTGTTATCTTGTAGTTCTTCCTGTTATCTTGTAGTTCTCTGTGATCTTGTAGTTCTCTGTGATCTTGTAGTTCTCCTGTGATCTTGTAGTTCTCTGTGATCTTGTAGTTCTCCTGTGATCTTGTAGTTCTCTGTGATCTTGTAGTTCTCTGTGATCTTGTAGTTCTTCCTATGATCTTGTAGTTCTCTGTGATCTTGTAGTTCTTCCTGTGATCTTGTAGTTCTCTGTGATCTTGTAGTTCTTCCTGTGATCTTGTAGTTCTTCCTGTGATCTTGTAGTTCTTCCTGTGATCTTGTAGTTCTTCCTGTGATCTTGTAGTTCTCCTGTGATCTTGTAGTTCTCTGTGATCTTGTAGTTCTCCTGTGATCTTGTAGTTCTCTGTGATCTTGTAGTTCTTCCTGTGATCTTGTAGTTCTTCCTGTGATCTTGTAGTTCTTCCTGTGATCTTGTAGTTCTTCCTGTGATCTTGTAGTTCTTCGTGATCTTGTAGTTCTTCTGTGATCTTGTAGTTCTGTGATCTTGTAGTTCTTCCTGTGATCTTGTAGTTCTTCCTGTGATCTTGTTTCCTTAATGTCTGGTAATATAGTAAGGTCATGTGATCATTTTATTCACTACACGTCACTGATTGGACCTTTGAATATAAGACTGAAGATCTACAGTTCATACAGAGACATTTGAAATGTTGTAATACCTTATTTAGGAGTGGTGTGCTGTCGGTAAAGGAAACAGAAGCTTCTCTCTGTGAAGCTGTCAGCAGACTTCATGCAGAGTCTTTGACCTTCAGGTGATTCAGTCAGGTTCAGGTGATTCAGTCAGGTTCAGGTGATTCAGTCAGGTTCAGGTGATTCAGTCAGGTTCAGGTGATTCAGTCAGGTTCAGATGACTCAGTCAGGTTCAGATGACTCAGTCAGGTTCAGGTGACTCAGTCAGGTTCAGGTGATTCAGTCAGGTTCAGGTGACTCAGTCAGGTTCAGGTGATTCAGTCAGGTTCAGATGACTCAGTCAGGTTCAGGTGATTCAGTCAGGTTCAGGTGATTCAGTCAGGTTCAGGTGATTCAGTCAGGTTCAGGTGATTCAGTCAGGTTCAGGTGATTCAGTCAGGTTCAGGTGATTCAGTCAGGTTCAGGTGACTCAGTCAGGTTCAGGTGACTCAGTCAGGTTCAGGTGATTCAGTCAGGTTCAGGTGACTCTCAGTCAGGTTCAGGTGACTCTCAGTCAGGTTCAGGTGACTCTCAGTCAGGTTCAGGTGATTCAGTCAGGTTCAGGTGACTCTCAGTCAGGTTCAGGTGACTCAGTCAGGTTCAGGTGATTCAGTCAGGTTCAGGTGACTCTCAGTCAGGTTCAGGTGATTCAGTCAGGTTCAGGTGACTCTCACTGCTGCTCAGAGTGAAATAAAATCAGATAAATCCTGGAAAACAGGAGGAGAAAAACAATTTGTCCCTCCCTCAGCGGGCTGTCACCCTGCTTTATCACAGCAGCAGCAGGAGGTGCACCTCCCCCTCTGACTCCTCCGTTCAAAACATCACAGTGAGACACTAAGTGTTGGGCGAGGGTGATGATGGAGGAGGTGATGAAGACGTTTGCCTCAGTGTGTCCTCCAGGCTCTGAGTCTCTCTGGGGGGTCGATGGCGGCCCGTCGGGAGCTGCTCTGTTTCCTCTCCTGGCAGGTGTTTAACTCGCACTGTGAGCGTCGTTTTTATACACGCCTTCAAGTCGCATACACGCTGAGCTGAAAGAGCCAAACAGGAAGTGCACACACACACACACACACACACACACACACACACACACACACTTTGATAGGATACAAAGCCAGCTGTAAAGTTTTCAGCAGGTGGGCGAGAAAGGACGCCGCTTCAGAGCGGTGAGGTCTGCGATCGATCACCCCGCAGCAGACTGTTTATGACGAGCTCTCAGAGACACGCTGAGACGCAACATCACACAAGGTCTGTTTCAAGGCACCCTACAGCCACTGTTTCAAACCCTCAACCTCTGGTTCAGGGTTTCTTTAAGGAGCAGTTTCCAGGTACCCCCTTCACCATCTGTGTAGATATACTGTAACAGTTTCTAGGTACCCTTCGGCCATGGTTTCAAAGATGTTCCAGACTATGAGTGGGTCCAATCCATGTCTGTTTTCTCGGTACCCTGTAGGCCAGGCGTGTCCAAAGTGCGGCCCGGGGGCCATTTGTGGCCCTTGAGTGGATTTTTTGTGGCCCTTGACTTCAAATGGAAGAATCAGAAGGTTTTGGCCCCAGGCCTCATCAGATGGTATAATTCGTTCTTTGTTTCATTTTCATGTTAGCGAGTTAGCGCCTGACTATTCTTTCCAAAACATTAGAACACAACAGTTTCCCACTGCAGTTAGTTATTGTGGATTTACATTATTTTTTGAAGAGGTCAAAATACAAAAAGTTCCTTCCAATATTTAAAAAAAACAAACAAAACAAACCCTGTGGCCCGTGAGCCATTCTAACGCCACAATTTTGGCCCGCAAGAAAAAAAGTTTGGACACCACTGCTGTAAGCTGTACTGGAATAACGGTTTAAAGTGGTGTCTGTTTCAATGAACCATTACAAGTATTCTGATCTGTGTGAGGGACCCCGTCATGTCAGGAGTCCTCTAGCTTCTGTTTTAAAGTACCCTGTTCAAGGAACAGTTCAAGGCATTTCAAGGCGTTTCAAGGCTCCCTGTAAGATGCTGTGTAACGGCTGTTACCTTTAATAGTTAATAGTTAATTAATATTAATTTAATAATTTAATTAATTAATAATTAATTAAATAATTAATTAATTAATTTAATAGTTAATTACCTTTAATCACTACCTTCAGGCTCTGCGTAAAGAACAATGTGTGTGTTACATTAACGCTCACGGACTCGATGCACTCTGAGCACATTTATAAAGATTATTTAACAGCTCCCACATTAAACCTGTTGTACACGTGTTTTTGTCACGTGGTGGAAAAAACTAAACTGGGGGGAGGAGCCACAAAATATTTATTTAACAAAAGGCAAAAAACTTACTTTAATAAAAAATCCAAAAACGTCCAAAAAAAACCTCCACAAGGAGCAAAACAAGGTCAATCCAGAGAGCCGGGAAACAAGAACCGAGACAGGTGAGACTAATGAGACAGGTGAGACTAATGAGACAGGTGAGACTAATGAGACAGGTGAGGACAATGAGACAGGTGAGACTAATGAGACAGGTGAGACTAATGAGACAGGTGAGACTAATGAGACAGGTGAGACTAATGAGACAGGTGAGACTAATGAGACAGGTGAGACTAATGAGACAGGTGAGGACAATGAGACAGGTGAGACTAATGAGACAGCTGAGGACAATCAGGATCATCAGACAGGAGGGAAACACACTGAAAACAACCTGAACCAGAGGTTACAAAATAAAACAGGAAGCACTAAACACAAAACTAAGAACCTGAAAACACAACACAGGAAATCAAGGTCGAGGTCGGAGGACACAGGGAACGACTGAAGGAAACGAGGAATCATTCAAACACGGGAACGACTGAAGGAAACGAGGAATCATTCAAACACGGGAACGACTGAAGGAAACGAGGAATCATTCAAACACGGGAAGACGAAGGAAAGAAACTCAAACAAGATGAAATACAGGAACGAAACCAAGTGACCATCATGACAGTGTTTTAGATTTTTGATACTTTAATTGTTCTTAAATTTGATTATTTAAGTTTTTGCTACTTGTGCTTCATTTTATTTGTTTATTTAAAAACCCTGTTCTGATTTAAAGGGGTCCTTTAGAGCAGCGGTTCTGACCCGGTGGGTCGCATGCAGCCTTTTTTAAACCTGTTAGCTTTGTTTCATTTCTACCGGCTGAGGTTCAAATGTGTGACATATTCATGGGCTCAATCTGATTGGTTGAAAAGCTTCTGACTCGTCACAAGGGGATGAGAGCGCTGGAGGAGCAGGGTCATGGCGTGCGGAAAGCGTCGCTTCCTGTGCTCGTGTTCCTCGGGCCCACGGCGTGTGACTTCATGTTCCGGCGTGTAAGAAGAACAACGTGTCGTGTTCACGCAGCCTCTTCAGCTGACAAAGTGAGCAGGCGCCGGTCCTCTGTTGCCATAGATACGGCATCCTGACAGACAGCCGGGTTCACGGCTCGTCAGGAGCCCTTGAACTCCAGACCTGAAGACGGCTTTGTTTCATCGGCGCCCCTTGAAGCCCCCGCTGGTGTTTCGCTTTGACTCTCAGGAAGACGTCGCCTTCACATCTGAGCAGAAAAGTTGTGAAGCTCCGTTTTGGGTTCTGACGCTTCGAGAGTCATGAGCAAACGCTGACACATTGATCGGGGCGCCGAGTCTAAATCCGGCACAGGAGGAGAGACGGGGGGGCGGGGGGGGGGGGGGGGGGGGGGGGAGAGAGAAACCTGTCAGATGGTGAAAGGGCAGAGATGACGGCTCCAAACACCGACTCACCATCTGTTTCTCTGACAACACAAAGACTCCTCCAGCTTCTTTCTGCAGCAGGCGGTCAGTCAGAAAACTTCTCCTCCTGCCTCAGTGCCTTTGAGCTACACACACACTGCAGCTCTACCTGCTCAGGTAGACCTTTGACTCTGCACCTTCATCCTCTCAGAGTATCTCAAACTTCATAAAACACCAGTGACAGAAAAACATAAACTCATTCACTCAGCAGCAACAATGTCTTCAAACATTTCTATGAACGTGCCAGAAGAGAATCATTCATTATGCTGCAGTTCTTTATAAAGCCAGTAGGTGGCAGTAAAAGCCAAACTAAAGGATGCAGCGCACATTTCAAATCGAACAAGCTAAGACTCAAACAGCACAGGGAGCCGGGGAACGTTGGACACTCAGAAAGTCGAGCGATAAGCAAGGAGCTCTCTCTGAGGAGCTTTAACATGACGTCTCAGCTGAAGAACAGCACACACACACACACACACACACACACACACACACACACACACACACACACACACACACACACACACACACACACCCCTCTGCTCTCGTCTCTAAATCAAGCGTCAGCGTTCAGTAAATGCTGCTGTCGACAACACCAACCAGAGTGTGTGTGTGTGTGTGTGTGTGTGTGTGTGTGTGTGTGTGTGTGTGTGTGTGTGTGTGTGTGTGTGTGTGTGTGTGTGTGTGTGTGTGTGTGTGTGTGTGTG
>NC_136695.1:1251187-1286187 GCF_947650265.1 Symphodus melops
ATTTAAACTGTGAACACTGCAGACTCCGCCCTGTGTGTGTTGTTATCTGATCACAAATCGATCAGTCGGTCCTGATACTGCATCATTATCAATTGTCTGTGTATCTGTCTGTCTGTGTGTAGGTGTGTGTGTAGTGTGTGTGTGTGTGTGTGTGTGTGTGTGAGATCTAATTGTTTGCTGTGTGTTGATCTCTCAGTGAGTGTTTCTGTGTCTCCTCTCAGACTGACTTCAGATCAGATCATGGATGTGTGTTTAGAGGACGAGGAGGACGGAGCAGAGTCTCCTGTACCCAGCTGTCTGTCTCTGAAGAGTGACATGTCCAAAGATCAACCCATAACCTTCAGTAAAGAATCTGGACCCTCAGACTCAAAGTAAGTCTTCTCACTAACTCCTTGTCTCCTCCTCTCCTCTTCAGTCATGTTCCTTTGATCGTTGGAGGACCAGAATCAAGATTCACATCACATCATTAGTGCAGCTCTAGTATAAAGACCCTCCTGCCAGGGAGCACGTTGTGTCAAAGTCCAGGACTGTCTTTAAGTCCCAGTCTGACCCAGGAGAGACAGAATCCATAAATAGAAGGACAACAAATGAAACCAGAACATCACTGAGGACACACTCACACTAGGTAATCTGTACCGTGCCAAAGCAGGTTTCACCCCCAAAGTCCAGTTCCTTAGACTTGAGTGAGCGCTCTGATCCGTGGTCTTGGCCCGGCACAGATGGAAGAGGTGATCTGAGGCATGGTGCGGTTTCTCATGCACGAGCAGAAGCACGGGAACTCAACGTGAACATGAAGTATAATCCTGGAGTGTTGAATCTGTTTCTGACTAAATGACTCAAAGTCCTTCAAGTAGCTGTCATGTTCTCCGTGTTCATCTACGATGTGTTTTCCAGGAATAACTATATTAATTATGAATAATTAATTAGTTATTAATTAAATCAATCTCATATCATAAGTGTGAATTCTAGAGCAGCTTCTTACATGGAACACAGTACTGAATTTTATGTTAAGTTTAATAAATGATAATGAAATAAAACAAAAATATGAAAACAAAAATAAAAATAATATATTGCTATGGCAGGGAAATGTAATACTGATGTATTGTGAGCATGGAATGTTAAACCTTGAACACTATATATAAAACTTCACTCGTATAGTGAAATTATACTCAACAAAAATATAAACGCAACACTTTTGTTTTTGCTCCCATTTGTCATGAGATGGACTCAAAGATCTAAAATTCATTCCAGATACACAATATTACCATTTCTCTCAAACATTGTTCATAAATCTGTCTAAATGTGTGATAGTGAGCACTTTTGCTTTGCTGAGACAATCCATCCCACCTCACAGGTGTGCCACATCAAGATGCTCATCAGACACCATGATTAGTGCATAGGTGTACCTTATACTGCCCACAATAAAAGGCCACTCTGAAATGTGCAGTTTTGTCTCACAGCAAAATGCCACAGATGGCGCAAGCATTGAGGGAGCGTGCAATTGGCATGCTGACAGCAGGAATGTCAACCAGATCTGTTGCTCGGGCATTGAATGTTCATTTCTCCACCATAAGCCGTCTCCAAAGGCGTTTCAGAGAATATGGCAGTACATCCAACCGGCCTCACAACCGCAGACCACGTGTAACCACACCAGCCCAGGACCTCCACATCCAGCAGGTTCACCTCCAAGATCGTCTGAGACCAGCTACTCAGACAGCTGCTGAAACAATTGGTTTGCATAACCAAAGAATTTCTGCACAAACTGTCAGAAACCGTCTCAGGGAAGCTCAACTGCATGCTCGTCGTCCTCATCGGGGTCTTAACCTGACTCCAGATCGTCGCCGTAACAGACTTGAGTGGGCAAATGCTCACATTCGATGGCGTCTGGCACGTTGGAGAGGTGTTCTCTTCACGGATGAATCTCGGTTTACATTGTTCAGGGCAGATGGCAGACAGCGTGTGTGGCGTCGTGTGGGTGAGCGCTTTGCTGATGTCAATGTTGTGGATCGAGTGGCCCATGGTGGTGGTGGGGTTATGGTATGGGCAGGCATCTGTTATGGACGAAGAACACAGGTGCATTTTATTGATGGCATTTTGAATGCACAGAGATACCGTGATGAGATCCTGAGGCCCATTGTTGTGCCATACATCCATGAACATCACCTCATGTTTCAGCAAGATAATGCACGGCCCCATGTTGCAAGGATCTGTACACAATTCTTGGAAGCTGAAAATGTCCCAGTTCTTGCATGGCCAGCATACTCACCGGACATGTCACCCATTGAGCATGTTTGGGATGTGCTTGACCGGCGTATACGACAGCGCGTACCAGTTCCCACTAATATCCAGCAACTTCGCACAGCCATTGAAGAGGAGTGGACCAACATTCCACAGGCCACAATTGACAATCTGATAAACTCTATGCGAAGAAGATGTGTTGCACTGCATGAGGCAAATGGTGGTCACACCAGATACTGACTGGTTCTGAGTCCCCAGACCCTCAATAAAGCAAAAACTGCACATTTCAGAGTGGCCTTTTATTGTGGACAGTCTAAGGTACACCTATGCACTAATCATGGTGTCTGATGAGCATCTTGATGTGGCACACCTGTGAGGTGGGATGGATTGTCTCAGCAAAGCAAAAGTGCTCACTATCACACATTTAGACAGATTTGTGAACAATGTTTGAGAGAAATGGTAATATTGTGTATCTGGAATGAATTTTAGATCTTTGAGTCCATCTCATGACAAATGGGAGCAAAAACAAAAGTGTTGCGTTTATATTTTTGTTGAGTGTAGTTTAAATGAAATACATGAAACTGATGTGCTGCATAAAACGTTTGTAGCTCTTGCAAATTTCCAATTTGTGTCTATTGTTGGGCCTTTGTGTAAACAAAGACAATATTACCCATAACATTTATGGGTAATATTGCTCAACATGACACTACAAACGCTTTCAATTAGTTTAAATTACAGATGTTACTTACAATTTTAAAATGGTTCTGGAATGCCTTCAGCCAGCATTTCACCATTTCGGTAAAAGATTGGGAGTGTGAGATGATTGTGATTTCAGGTGTTTAATGTGATTTCAGGTGTTTAATGTGATTTCAGGTGTTTAATGTGATTTCAGGTGTTTAATGTGATTTCAGGTGTTTAATGTGATTTCAGGTGTTTAATGTGATTTCAGGTGTTTAATGTGATTTCAGGTGTATAATGTGATTTCCGGTGTTTAATGTGATTTCCGGTGTTTAACGTGATTTCAGGTATTTAATGTGATTTCAGGTGTTTAATGTGATTTCAGGTGTTTAATGTGATTTCATGTGTTTAATGTGATTTCAGGTGTTTAATGTGATTTCAGGTGTATAATGTGATTTCCGGTGTTTAATGTGATTTCCGGTGTTTAACGTGATTTCAGGTATTTAATGTGATTTCAGGTGTTTAATGTGATTTCAGGTGTTTATTGTGATTTCAGGTGCTTAATGTGATTTCAGGTGTTTAATGTGATTTCAGGTGTTTAATGTGATTTCAGGTGTTTATTGTGATTTCAGGTGCTTAATGTGATTTCAGGTGTTTAATGTGATTTCAAGTGTTTAATGTGATTTCAGGTGTTTAATGTGATTTCAGGTGTTTAATGTGATTTCAGGTGTTTATTGTGATTTCAGGTGCTTAATGTGATTTCAGGTGTTTAATGTGATTTCAGGTGTTTAATGTGATTTCATGTGTTTAATGTGATTTCAGGTGTTTAATGTGATTTCATGTGTTTAATGTGATTTCAGGTGTTTAATGTGATTTCAGCTGTTTAATGTGATTTCAGGTATTTATTGTGATTTCAGGTGTTTAATGTGATTTCAGGTGTTTAATGTGATTTCAGGTGTTTATTGTGATTTCAGGTGTTTAATGTGATTTCAGGTGTTTAATGTGATTTCAGGTGTTTAATGTGATTTCAGGTGTTTAATGTGATTTCATGTGTTTAATGTGATTTCAGGTGTTTAATGTGATTTCATGTGTTTAATGTGATTTCAGGTGTTTAATGTGATTTCAGCTGTTTAATGTGATTTCAGGTATTTATTGTGATTTCAGGTGTTTAATGTGATTTCAGGTGTTTAATGTGATTTCAGGTGTTTATTGTGATTTCAGGTGTTTAATGTGATTTCAGGTGTTTAATGTGATTTCAGGTGTTTAATGTGATGTCAGGTGTTTAATGTGATTTCAGGTGTTTAATGTGATTTCAGGTGTTTAATGTGATTTCAGGTGTTTATTGTGATTTCAGGTGTTTAATGTGATTTCAGCTGTTTAATGTGATTTCAGGTATTTATTGTGATTTCAGGTGTTTAATGTGATTTCAGGTGTTTAATGTGATTTCAGGTGTTTATTGTGATTTCAGGTGTTTAATGTGATTTCAGGTGTTTAATGTGATTTCAGGTGTTTAATGTGATGTCAGGTGTTTAATGTGATTTCAGGTGTTTAATGTGATTTCAGGTGTTTAATGTGATTTCAGGTGTTTATTGTGATTTCAGGTGTTTAATGTGATTTCAGGTGTTTATTGTGATTTCAGGTGTTTAATGTGATTTCAGGTGTTTAATGTTTAATGTGATTTCAGGTGTTTAATGTTTAATGTGATTTCAGGTGTTTACAGCCTTTGATGGAGAAAGCTGAATGTTTAAATGTAGATCTACGTTGGTGAATGTTACAGTTTCTATTCACTGAGCTTCTTGTTTCCCTGTTTCCGTCCTGTCTTTGAACACATCTGGAGAGAGGTTCAGGGGACAGATTGTTGATACACATCAGCTCATATATTCAGATTGTTGTTTGTTGTTGGAGAAATCCTTTTCTGGGTGGACACTATGAAGAGAGTTCAACATACTCAGGGTTTGTTTTCTGTGATCTGGCTTCACTAACCCTGACAGAAGAGATGGTGCTGAACAGTCACATGAAGCTGCTTATCAACCTGAGAAGTAAACGGTAGGTTTACGATGAAACTGAAGGCGGTATCCCCAGGTCATGGTAGACAACCCACGGCTCTGCCCACAATGCTAACCAGGCTCTGGGATTGTCAGGAGGCAGGGGGTGCTTTGATGGCCCATGAGCCTTAGGGAATGGCCCTCCCATTTTCCCCTGATGGTGAAAATTAAGCCTACAGAAGGCTTGCTGTTGGGGCCTCAGATCCCCCGACCCCCATATCCGGACTTCTGGCATGGTGGAGGGCTCAACTGGCACTTTAAGCAAGCAATCCCAATCCCCATACTTGAGCTGAGATTGCGACAGCCAAAGGCGTTGCACAACCCAGAGGGAGGCCAAAGAGCAGCCTGCTGCTTCTGCCTGCTTTCTCATCATAACTCCTTTACGATGATTTCTCCAACACAAAGAAGCTAATTGAATCTCCCCGGTCATGATTTATGTGATCTCTCTTCTTCTCTCATTAGATGCTGGTGGTCTCCATCAGAATGTGAGCGATCAGGACAGTGGTGGTGCAGAAAGGAGCAACTGTGCCAGCGACAATGGTGGTGCAGAGAGGAGCAGCTGTGTCCTGATTATGGAAGAGGAACCTCCACCATGTTGTGCGAGGAGAACAGCTTCATCCATCATGGACCGAGAGAGGAATCACTCCAAACTTCATTTCAGTGATATTTCTTTTCTTTTTTTTAAATGCTATTTAAATTTTAACAAAACACATAATACCCCACACAGTACCCCAAACCCGACCAAAGTGACCAGGCAGTATAGTTGACTAAATAGAACAACAGCAATGTAAAAATAAATGAATAAAATACACATATATGTCAATGTATATGCCCCAACACTTGTGCGTATACAAATTAAAAAATAAAAGAGACAAATAAGAATATAACAATAAAGATATCAGACTAAACAAAGAAAAATGAAGAAAAAAATAGCTTCATCCTACGGTGTGTAGATCAAGGTGAAAGAAAAAAAACAGCAACCACACCACGCTATGCATTCCATCAATAATCAGTTATAAAAAGGGCCTTTTCTACTGCTTGCCCAATAAGGTCTGCAGGTCAATAATCTAGAAAAGGTGAGCGGCTCATCACTTCCTTTAAGAACAGCTTGTAACCGGCAGGCAGCTTGAGTAGCGTCCATAAACAAAGCCTATCTGGTCCGAGTTTATTAGTGTTGGGAGTGTTTTTTTCCAGACGTCTGGCAAGGAGTTTAGAGAGTCATTTGCTGTCAAACTAATAGGCTTGTAGGAACCATGTTATGGAAAATGTTACTCCATGTGTACGTTATGCGTTGTACAAAGGTTTCATATAATCTGTCATATAACATGTATCTGAAATGTCTTAGAATACTGCATGCACAGCATATTCCCAAATAACCGATCCGTACCGTCCTACTTTTTGGAACCCTTCTGTTGGGAGCCAAGAATGTCGAGCCGACCCGAGAAGGTGGAGTTAAACATTGCAGTCTGCTGATTGGTGAAAAGAATCGTCACTTCCCATGTGGCTTCAGCAAACAAAACTCTGTCGTGTTTAACCATTGACTGTAACACACAGCTGTGTCTTTCTCCGTGTTTTCCTGCTCCTGTGTTTTGGTTTTGAAATTGCTTGGATTGCATTTATGAAAAGTGAGTTTTCTTTTGCCTTTTGTCTTTTTTTTTGTTTAATAATAAATCATGTTGGTTTTTGTTACCTGCAATTGGGTCCTCCAACCTGTTTTCTGCCCGAGTCGGGGCATTCTTTCCATGTTTCTTCTGCTGGTCTGGGAAGAAACCTCTCCAGTATCTTTTCAATGGCAGCACACATCCTGTGGACTGAGTTTCAGACTGTTGAGTGGCCTAGACGATAGCTAAAAGCTAGGCTGATCATGGAGTCCCCAGAGGCCAAGAACCTGTGAAGGAAAAAACACAGTTGATATTTTCAAGTGGAAAAATCTTCTGGATGTTTTTGTTAAAAGCAGAAAAATGGAGAAACAATTTGCCCAGTGGCTCTGTAGGTGGAAGTCAGAAGGAATAAAAATACGTAGACTGTCTGGTCAGTTCAGAAATACGGGTCAAAAGTTCATCCATCTGATCAGGACTCGTCTGCAAATATTGTTGATGGCCTTGGCTGTCCAGCCTCAGCTTAGCCACATGACGATGACATCCTTGTTCTCTCCTCCACTGTTTGAGGAGATGCATCCAAAGCCTTGTCCTTCAAGCTCTCATTTGCACTAGGTCCAGTAGCAGAAGACATACAACTGTTCTCCTTCTCCTCACAGGAACTGTATGTAAAATACAGACAATGAATGACTGTTGATCTCAATGTGTTTTTCTTAACATGTAAAAAGTCCCCAAAACTGGACTCGACATTCCCTTATAAGAAAAGATAAGAAAAATTGTCCAGTTTGGTGTGTTTTATGATCTACTGGGAGCAGGCTGGTTAAACAGTCTGACTGCAACAGGAATTAAGGAACTGTTATAGCTCTCCTTCAGACACCGTGGGGGGCGGAGCCTGTCACTGAAGGAGCTGCCCAGTGCTGTTACAGGACCATGCAGGGGCTGGGAGACGTTCTCCATCAGGGATGATAACTTCTTCATCATCCTCCTGTCTCCCACCACCTCCACAGGGTCCAGGTGACAGCCCAGGACCCATGCATCATAGGACTTGACTTCCTGCAGGCTGCTCGCTGTGTGCTAGACCTGGGGAGGAATATACTGGCTTTCCTGGGGGGCTCCACTGTGAAACTTGTGCACCCCACATCGGCCCTGGGGTCACAGCTGAAAGCTTCAAGAGCTGGCGAGTTTCGTTATCGGCCAGAAGTGGCACCCCAAGCTCCCGCTCTCGCCCCTGAACCCCCCTTCTCCCCTGCCCTGGTCAGACTGGCTGCAGAGAGGGAGGCTCGGGAGGTGGAGCTCTGCACTGAGGAAGGGCACAAAACTGTGCTTGGCGAGGATGGACTGGTCTGCAGAGCAGTGCAGATTGTTGGGCCATCAGAATGGAGAGAGCAAGCATGCATCAGGAGCAAGATGCTGATCTCCGATCAGTGCTGCTGTGGGTGGAGTCCGGAAGGAGGCCCTATCGGAATGAGGTCGCCGCGTGCTCCCCTGCCACAAAGGGACTCTACGAGAAGTTTTAAGCTCTTCGACTTAAGGACGAGGTGCTTCAGAGAGCCTGGAAAGTGCCAGCTACAGGAGAGGAGAGGTGACAGGTGGTGGTCCCCAGAGCTCTAAGAGAAGATGTGCTAAAGGTCTGTCATGGCACGTTTTTACTGGAGCCAGCTCAGACGGGACGTGGAGCAGAGCAGATGCATCTCCACTTCAACACCCCAGGACCCCGACATCCCCTCGGGGAGGTGGGACATCACCACCCTTCACTCACCTCCTGCACAGCAGCAGGATGCTGCAGGGGTGATGACTCGGCCCCGGAGACGGAAAAGGCCCCCGGGTCACCTCAGGGACTTTGTTGGTGATCCCTCGGGGCGAGGGATTCAGTAAGGGGGGGGACAGTGTAACGGTTCATGTTGCAAAGACAGTAGTTGCTAATGTGTTCATAATTCCGATTATGTAGAGAGTCAGTGAAAGCACCAGGGAGAACGTGTTGAGTGGCTGTATGAGACAAAGCAGGGTGTGTTGTTCTCTGCTGTAAACGGCGTGGTCACGGCCGACAGTGACCGGTTTATAAAACGCTCTCGTCGTTCTTTAACGTCCAGACGGACGCTACAATATAAACAATGACATAAAGTGCACCAAAATACAGTAATAACATATGAAATCCACGTCGTAAATTCTTTTAATTTCCTTAGTAAAAGTATCTGAACTTTAACAGCTTATATGGTCTGTTCTCTCACCAGAGAGGCTAGCTAAACATTAGGCTAACATGTAGCACAGGCTCAAACTCACCGGAGATTTATGAAGACAATAACTCGACGAAAGTTATCTTCCTCAGACTCACGACTTGTTCCTGTTAAAAGAGTGAACTTATTAACATCAACACATTGTTTAAACAAGGTTTTACAACTATTTTATGGTCATTTATACCGGGAACAGTTGCGTCTGGTCGTGGCTGTGACGTCATGTCTGCAGGGTGATTGACAGGTCACGACGCTGCAGACTTCACTACACTTTCTACTGCTGCTGCTGTATGGGTTACACCTGGATGATTTGAAATGATAACGAGTGATTCTTTGGTGTATTGTTTTATTGTATATCAGATCAAAGAAGGTGAAGAGAGACCGGCTGAGATCAGAGAGAGAGAGAGAGAGAGAGAGAGAGAGAGATAGAGAGAGAGAGAGAGAGAGAGAGAGAGAGAGAGAGAGAGAGGTTTCAGGTGAGCAGGTATGGTATGCTCTGACAAGGCACAATTTAAACACAAAAGTCAAAAAAGCAACATGGACATGATATCCTTATCATTATTTCCTGTCACGTTCACAAAAACCTAACCTGTGTCTATCTGACAATAAAAGGAATCCAATGAAGTTCTCAGAATTAAAATGATCAACATAGCCTAAGTGAGAATGAAAGAGGAGACAGAGAGAAACTTGGGCTTCATTGAAGTAAACCTTCTCCCGACCAGGTTAGGTTCACAGACTCAGTTACCATAGTAACAGACTCAGAGCTGAAGTGACCTCCCTTTCTGGAACAGATCTAAGTTACCCCTCGTTCTGGGGTTTAAGTGATACCCCCCTCCCCCAAACCTGTCCTGAAGTCCTGAGCATCAAATACTGGATCAGTTCTGGTTTACAGTTGTGAAGAAGTGCAGCAGGTAAACTCCTGCTCACTGTCTGAATGAATCAACATGTTGGAAGTGTTTTTACAATGAATTCATCAGATGCTTCAAAGGACTTCACATCTATGTAACTGAGCCCAGTGTAATACCACATCAACCACTGCATGTGTCTAATGCTGTGCTACAGGAAGTTCAGACTACACACACACACACACACACACACACACACACACACACACACACACACACACACACACACACACACACACACACACACACACACACACACACACACACACACACACACACACACACACACACACACACACACACACACACACACACACACACACACACACAGATACAGGCTCCAAAACACACACAAACACACACATAAAGCTGATTTCCTGTATATGGGGGAGGGAGTGATGTGATCTGGACTCGTGATTAACAGGTGGGTCACCTGAGTAAGCGAGGTCAGTTCAGAGTCCATTTGAAGAGGACAGAAGTGAACAGAGGAGTAAAGAGTGAAGCAGGGTGAGTGTTCATCCAGAGTTTTTATATCTTTACTTCTGTACTCTCAGTTTCCTCCTGTGAACTGAACACAGACAGTTTATAATGAAGTCACTACTTACATTAATATGAGATGTGTGTGTGTGTTGATCTCTCAGTGAGTGTTTCTGTGTTTCCTCTCAGACTGACTTCAGATCAGATCATGGATGTGTGTTTAGAGGACGAGGAGGACGGAGCAGAGTCTCCTGGACCCAGCTGTCTGTCTCTGAAGTCCATCGATCCTCCTATGAACTTCAGTAATGACCCTTTACCTTCAGACTCAAAGTAAACCTGGAAACCTTCTCATCATCCACAGCTGGAGATCTTTTTGTATTTACAGCTTCTTTTACAGATTTGTCATCAGAGAGTTGATCAAAGATTCATACAAATATAAAACTTGTTGTTTTACAGAGTTCAGAGGAGCAGACAGAGAGCAGAGTCTCCTGTACCCAGCTGTCTGTCTCTGAAGAGTGACATGTCCAAAGATGTTCCTCTACTCTTCAGTAAAGAATCTGGACCCTCAGACTCAAAGTAAGTCTTCTTACTAACTCCTTGTCTCCTTGTCTCCTTGTTTCCTTGTAGGGTCAGTCACCTTGTAAAGCTGTAATCTAAGAGGACACAAACCTTTAAACCTTCCCGTTATCCTCCTACTTCTCATTAGTACGTTTATTAACAACAGAAGATGGCGCTCAGCACGGCCCCTTTTTCAGTTTATGATTGTCTCTGTTTAGTCTTTTCAGCATCATCTGATATGAAACTAAAGATCTAAGAGCCTGATATGATGGATCCACCAGCAGCTTGTGTCAAAGTCTAGGACTGCCTTTATGTCCCAGCCTGACCCAGGAGAGACAGAATCCATAAATAGAAGGACAACAAATGAAACCTGAACATCACTAAGGACACACTCGCACGTGGTAATCTGTACCGTGCCAAAGCAGGTTTCACCCCCAAAGTCCAGTTCCTTAGACTCGAGTGAGCGCTCTGATCCGTGGTCTTGGCCCGGCACAGATGGAAGAGGTGATCTGAGGCATGGTACGGTTTCTCATGCACGAGCAGAAGCACGGGAACTCAACGTGAACATGAAGTATAATCCTGGAGTGTTGAATCTGTTTCTGACTAAATGACTCAAAGTAATCCTCAAAGTCCTTCAAGTAGCTGTCATGTTCTCCGTGTTGATCTACGACATGTGGATTCAGACTTGACCGCACGTCATTGTTTTAAATAAATCCGTGGATGTGTAATATTACGATGTTATGAAGAAGAGGTAACCGTGCTCAGGTTAGTCCTGGAGCAGTGTGAGTGCAGGCCAGCGGGGGAATGAGGAGGGGGGTCAGTCGTTGGGTCAACTGGACCTAGAGTGAGTTCACCCTGATACTGCTGATCCAGCACAATGTAATTCACAATGTTTCACCACATCTAACCTGAGGACAAAGGTGGACTAACCCGAGCTCAGCTGTCTGAAGTGAAACAGTGGATGACAGGATCAGACTCTTTGATTCTCTGACTGTGAAGAAGCTGCACATGGTGTTCAGTCTGACTGAATCAAATGAATCCAAACAGAAGAAAGAAGGCGTTACCTGCTCTCTGTGATCATCAGACTCTTTAGATTGTGTTTGATAAATCTTCATATTTTCTATCAGTCAACCATCAGTTTAGTTCTAAAGACATGTCTTCACAGGGGGACGAAGAGGACTCATGTTAGAGAGAAGCAGACGTCCTGTCCTGGGTGTCAGGACGTCCTGAAGGATCCCGTCTCTACCAGCTGTGGACACTGGTTCTGCAGACAGTGCATCACCTCATACTGGGACCAGTCTGGTTCAGCAGGAGACTCGTCCTGTCCTCAGTGTGGAGAAAGATCCAGACCAAGATCTGGACTGCAGACAGTCAGTCAGAGCAGCACTGAACAAAGTAAGACTGTACACCTTTGTGCTTCTGTGATCTCCTAAAACACGACTTTTATTGGTCAATGTCAAAAGTCTAGAAATTAAAACTCTTTTTTACTTCTTTTACAAAAACATCTGAAAACAATAATAAGATTCTACCTTTCTCTCTTTCAGTAGATAGAGGTCAGCAGGAGGTTTTAGATCAACACAAGGTCAGTCTGAGGACGAGATGTGAACGTGTAACTGAAGGAAGTGATGAAACAGGAAGTAGAATCCACCTCAACAGGATCTACACTGAGCTCCACATCACAGAGGGGCAGAGTGAAGAGGTGAACACCCAACATGAGGTGAGACAGATGGAGACAGACTCTAAAAAGAAGAAGACCCTCCATGAGACTCCAATCAAGTGCCAGGACCTCTTTAAAGCCTTACCGGACCAACAGGAACCAAAGACAGGAGCTCAACCCGACCAACAGGAACCAAAGACAGGAGCTCAACCCGACCAACAGGAACCAAAGACAGGAGCTCAACCCGACCAACAGGAACCAAAGACAGGAGCTCAACCCGACCAACAGGAACCAAAGACAGAAGCTCAACCCGACCAACAGGAACCAAAGACAGAAGCTCAACCAGACCAACAGGAACCAAAGACAGGAACTCAACCTAACCAACAGGAACCAAAGACAGGAGCTCAACCCGACCAACAGGAACCAAAGACAGGAGCTCAACCCGACCAACAGGAACCAAAGACAGAAGCTCACCCCGACCAACAGGAACCAAAGACAGAAGCTCAACCCGACCAACAGGAACCAAAGACAGAAGCTCAACCCAACCAACAGGAACCAAAGACTGGAGCTCAACCCGACCAACAGGAACCAAAGACAGGAGCTCAACCCGACCAACAGGAACCAAAGACAGGAGCTCAACCCGACCAACAGAAACCCATCAGAGTGGTTCTGACAAACGGTGTGGCTGGTGTTGGAAAAACCTTCTCAGTGCAGAAGTTCACTCTGGACTGGGCCGAGGGCTCAGAGAACCAAGACGTCAGTCTGCTGATCCTGCTTTCATTCAGAGAGCTGAACTTGGTCAGAGATAAGCGCTACAGTCTTCTTGAGCTGCTCCGTGTTTTCCATCCAACATTACAGAAGCTGGCAGCAGAGACGCTCGCTGGCTGTAAATTGTTGTTCATCTTTGATGGCCTGGATGAAAGCAGACTGTCATTGGACTTCACAAACAGGGAGGTTGTGTCTGATGTCACACAGAAGTCATCGTTAAACACACTGTTCACAAACCTCATCAAGGGGAATCTGCTCCCCTCAGCTCTCATCTGGATCACTTCTCGACCTGCAGCAGCCAATCAGATCCCTCCTTCATGTGTTGACAGGGTAACAGAAGTACGAGGCTTCACTGACGCCCAGAAGGAGGAGTACTTCAGGAGGAGGTTAAGTGATGAAGATCTGTCCAGCAGAATCATCTCACACATCCAGACATCCAGGAGCCTCCACATCATGTGTCTGATCCCGGTCTTCTGCTGGATCACTGCCACAGTTCTGGAGCACATGATGAGCACAGAGCAGAGAGGAGAGCTGCCCAAGACCCTGACTGACATGTACTCACACTTCCTGCTGGTTCAGACAAAGAGGAAGAAGAACAAGTATGGTGAGGGACATGAGATGAGTCCACATGAGCTGACGGAGGCCGACAGGGAAGTTCTTCTGAAGCTGGGGAGGCTGGCGTTCGAACATCTGGAGGACGGAAACATCATGTTCTACCAAGAAGACCTGGAGCGGTGTGGTCTGGATGTCACAGAGGCCTCGGTGTCCTCAGGAGTTTGTACAGAGATCTTCAAATCAGAGTGTGTGATGTTCCTGAAAACAGTCTACTGCTTTGTTCATCTGAGCGTTCAGGAGTTTCTGGCTGCAGTCTACATGTTCCACTGTTTCACCAACAGGGAGAGAACAGTACTGAAGGCTTTTCTGGGAGCAACATATGTAGATTCAACTCTTGATGTTCTCTTAAATGAAGCAATGAAGAAATCCCTGAAAAGTAAGAACGGTCACCTGGACCTGTTTGTTCGCTTCCTTCATGGTCTTTCTCTGGAGTTAAACCAGAGACTCTTAGGAGGCCTGCTGGGTCAGACAGACAACAGTCCAGAAATGATCCAGAGAGTCATCAAACACCTGAAGGAGATGAACAGTTACAACTCTCCTGACAGAAGCATCAACATCTTCCACTGTCTGACAGAGATGAAGGACCTCTCTGTCCATCAGGAGATCCAAGAGTTCCTGAAGTCAGAAAACAGATCAGAGAAGAAACTCTCTGCGATCCACTGCTCTGCTCTGGCCTACATGCTGCAGATGTCCGAGGAGGTTCTGGATGAGTTGGACCTGAAGATGTACAAGACATCAGAGCAGGGACGATGGAGACTGATTCCAGCTGTGAGGAACTGCAGGAAGGCAAAGTAAGTCCAGATGTGATGAGCATTATAAATCAGTGTCATGTACTAATTTACTTTATTTACATAAGCCTGACCTTAGTTTATGAGGGGGGTCGAGAGGTACCGGCTAGGGCTCAACTCCACGCACTGCTTGGGCTCTGGAACCCAGCTCCTCGAGAGGGGCTGGACTCTTCACTTCTCTGAAGTAGCCGGCAGTGAGATCCTTCCAGCCTAAGCAGACATTACAAATCAATCACGAGCATCATCTCTTAACATCTCTCTTAATAGGTAGATCACAGAAAAACTGTTCTAATAGGAGATGCTTCACCTCACCACTTGTATGATTTCTGGATCGTTCTGCAGCAGTCTCTGTATTTTCACATTTATAGAAGTGAGCCAGACAGCACGAGAATGAGATCGTCCTCCTCCAGAGTTACTGTTCAATTCAAGATTAATTCAGGCATAAAATAAAACACAACTTCCATGCTATGCCATCAGTTCCAGGGAATAAGTCCAACTCAGTGGTGTGTCTGTAAGGACCAAAGAGCTCAGATCTTTCATTTACAATTGTTTATTCTCTGGTTTTCTGCCAGAGGACTAAGAGTAACACGTCATCAATCTTGACATCATGATCCAAGTCAGAAATCAGACATAACAAAGGCTAATTTTCATCTTTAAAACTTACTACAGAATTAAAGATATGTTTTCTATCGTATTAAGACTATCTCTCCACTACATATTCCTTTTGTATGAGGCTGACCAAGTGGTCAGGTGACGTTCTGGACAATTGGCTTCAAGACAATCCACCTGTGAGGTGGCTAATGACAGCATAAGAGCACCCGTCCACCAAAGGTCACTGATCATTCTGATTCCACAAGAGCAATTTGACGTTTGTGTGATTACAAAGAACAAAAAAAGAATAGAAACTGTGTGTGTTAGAAGGAGAAAGTCTTTGCCACTTACCAAGTGTAAGAGAGAGTTTGCTCTCTGGGTTGCTGTTTACTCCACATATATTTTGTCCGCTGTACTTTCTCACAGTCCGTGCCTGGTGTATTGTTCTGTCAAGGGACTGACGCGCCATAGGAACAAAGCTTATCTGGCTATCTCAGCCACTGGAGAGCTGTGAGTAATCCAACAGACGTTCCTGGCGTATTGCTCTGACAAAGGGTTCACACGCCATAGGAATAAACTGTCCGTCCAAGCCGTGGGGAGGCGGTGGTGTCGTGTCACCCATAGTCAGCACGACAGGCCTACCTCAAATGACTTTGCGAGATGGTGAGCCGCGGCCATAACTGTGATGGATGTGGGGTGCAGATGCCTATTGAGGTTGGACATGATAGGTGTGTATTGTGTTTTGAAGTTGACCATGCCACTATGGCGAGAAAGATCCTTTTCTCTAGCAGACGGTTGTTTGCAATGCAGGGTCGAGATAAGGTTGGCTGTGCAACTCTGTCACCATTGGACCAGACCACGGCAGCCCTCATGTTACCTTCAGGCTCTGTGCTGGGGAAACCTAGCTGCTTTGTGTCTTCCTGTACAGGTGGTTGGTGTGTGTTGTCCAGTCCAGTTTATTGTCTAGAGTCCACTGCCTCCACTTCAGCTCCCTCTAACAGAACAGGTTGCATCCTCTGTCTGGACCTCCCAAAGTCAATGACCAGCTCCTTGGTCTTAGAGGTGTTGAGCTGTAGCTGGTTCATGTGGCACCATGCAGCAAAGTCCCCCACCAGTGTCCAGTACTCCTCCTCCCTGCCATCCCTGATACACCCGACAATGGCTGTGTCGTCAGCGTACTTCTGTATGTGACACAGCTCGGAGTTGTATCAGAAGTCCGAGGTGTACAGGGTAAAGAGAACAAGGGCCAGCACTGTGCCCTGGGGGGCTCCAGTGCTGCTGACCACAGTGTCAGACGTGATGTCCATCAGCCTGACGTACTGAGGCCTGCACGTGAGGTAGTCAGAGATCCAGTTCACTAGGTGGGGGACAACTCCCATCCTACTCAGTTTGTCCCGGAGCAGGGGGTGCTGGATAGTCTTGAAAGCACTGGAGAAGTCCAAGAAGAGGATCCTCACTGTGCCGCTTTGCTTATCCAGATGGGAGTGAGCTCGATGGAGCAGGTACAGGATGGCATCCTCCACACCAACACCTGGCTGATACGCGAACTGCAGGCATGTTGTACCTGGGGTCTGAGTAGGCTGAGGAAGAGTCGCTCCAGCGTCTTCATTAGGTGTGAAGTAAGTGCCACCGGTCGGAAGTCATTCAGCTCGCTGGGCTGGTTCTTCTTTGGAACCGGAACAATGCATGATGTCTTCCATAGGGTGGGCACTCTCCCTAGCCTGCAGCTAGGGAGAGTCTCCATTGTTCCCCCTGCAGCCCTGGTCTTTGTGTTGTGACCTGTGATGGTCCTCACACCTTCCCAGACCTCCCTCATATTGTTTTCTCTCAGCTTTTGTTCCACCTTTCTCCTGTAGGTGTCCTTTGCTTCCCTCACGCAGCGCTTGACCTCCTGCTGTGCTGCCTTCATGGCCTCCCTGTCTCTGCTCCTGAAGGCAGCCTTCTTCTTGTTAAGGACAGCCTTAACTACCCGCGTTACCCATAGCTTGTTATTAGGGAAACAGCGGACAGTCTTAAAAGGGGCGACCACGTCGACGCAGAAGTTCAAGTAGTCCGTCAGACAGTGTCATCCCCTCTATATCCTCACCATGCGGATCCATCAGCACATCCCAGGCCGTGGTGTTATAACAGTCTCTGAGGGCACTTTCCATCTCTGGGGACCACCTCCTGATGGATCGAGTTGTAACTGGCAGCTTTTGGACCAGGGGGGTGTAAGATGGCTGTAAGTGAACCAAATTGTAATCAGACTTCCATTAATGGAGGGAGCGGAGTCGCTCTGTATGCATCCTTTACATTAACATACAGGAGATCTATTGTCCTGTTGTTTCGTGTGGGACAGTCCACAACTTGATGGTTTGACAGCCAAACTTGAGTCCAGAGTTGCATGATTAAATTCCCCAGAAATGATCATAAGTGCCTCAGGGTGCTGTGTCTGCAGCCTCGCAGTGACAGAATGGATTTTCTCACATGCAGTCCGCACTCGGAGGAATGTAAACACAGATGGTGATCACGTGACTCAACTCCCTCAGTAGATAGTGAGGCTGAGGGCTAACAGTTAGCAGCTCGAGGTCCCGGCAACAAAAGACTGTCTTTACGGAGATATGTCCTGGGTTACACCAGCGGTTGTTAACATACATGATGAGTCCCCTACCTTTACTTTTCCCGCTCAGTTTCGCGTCTCTGTCGGCTCTCACGGCAGTGAATCCCAACATATTCACGTTAGCATCCGGTACTAGGTGGTTTAGCCATATCCGTGAAGATAAACAAGCTGCTCTCACGGTAGATCCGCTGGTTGTTCAGTGCGGACAGCTCGTCGATCTTGTTCGGCAGCGAGTCCACATTCCCCATGATGACAGAGGGAATCGATGGCTTGTAGCGCCTCCGTTTCACCGCTGTCTCGGCTTTTAGCTTAGCTCCGGCCTTGCAGCCCCTGGGTCTCCTCCTCAACTCCTCCGGGATGGGGTGTTGTATCCCAGCTTGTCCCATTGTTCTTAGAGCTAGCAGTTTCTCCCGAGAATATGTGAGAAAACTGGCTCCTGGTTGAGTGTAAAACTTAAGTGTATCCATAGGATATATAAAGCACACAATCTCTTTGCAGGGAAGAGTAAACAAAAAGAGCTAAAAAGTTTCTCACAACAAGCCATCTCTCACAGCGCCACACACACACACACACATGCCAAAGACAGCCCTATTGATGGCGCTGGCCACAACTAGGCAGATTGGAGAGCTTCAAGCTCTCTCAGTTCATACGGACCTCTGCAGGTTCCTACCAGAGGGTGCGGGGTGGTCCTGCAACCGAATCCGGCATTTCTTTCCAAGGTCCTTTCTGAATCGAGGACAAGTCAGAGGGTTGAGCTCCAGTCTCTCTATTCCATTCAAGGAGAGAACGAGGAGCGAAGATGCTCACTGGTATGTCCAGTAAGAGCACTTCAAATGTATTTGCACAGCACACAGACAAACCGGAGGACAGATCAGTTATTTGTCTGTTTTAAACTGGAACTTCTCGATAAACCTTTGTCGAAAGCCTGTCTTTCCCACTGGATTGTAGAAGCGATCCAGCGGGCATATGTGGGCACAGGGGTCCTTTGTCCCTCTGTGGTGCAGGCACACTATACCAGCCCCTCTGATGAGACAAGGATTTTAATGAAGTGTGGAGCATGGCCGCGGCTGTCAGTTTGTCACTTTAACCCGCAAGGCTCAAACATCGGCACAAAGAAAACATAAAATATTGATGCTTACATGGTTTTGACAACAATGGGTCACAGAGGAGATGAGGGAAAAAAACTAAACTTCAGAGACTGTATTTCTAAACTCTCGCTCTCCTCTACCTGGCTTTATGTTTCCTGGACGGGCGGGGCTTCAGAGCTGATAAATGCAGCCAACTCACCTGCTGTGACCTCTGATGTGTAAAGTTAAGACCAAGCAGGACAAATTCTTTCATGATCAAATGTGAGAAGAAAATATCAAATGCTGGTTTTATAAGTCATGTTTCTCTATTTTGTGTGTCACAACAGACTTTCTGCCTGTCAACTCTCAGAGGCTCACTGTGACGTCATGGCCTCCGCTCTGAAGTCCAACCCCTCCCATCTCAGAGAGCTGGACCTGAGCTACAACAAGCTGAAGGATTCAGGAGTGAAGCTGCTGTGTGAGAGACTGCAGAGTCCCAACTGCAGACTGGAGACTCTGAGGTCAGATCACTGACTGTAATATTTATATGAATATGATAGAAAATGAGTTTGAATGTATTTTATGGTTGAGATGCCTTGTCTCACAAATCGCCCCTACGAAATACAGTACAACAATAGAAAGAGCAACAACAGAGCACCTTGTCTTTGGGTTTTTTGGAACATGAAAAATAGAGACAAACCAAAACAAGATAATCCTTTATACTCGCAAACAGAGAAATTGCAGGAGATTAAATGAGTTAATAATATATAACTGTAAAAAAATATATATGCAAAAATAAGTAAAAAGAGCCAGTAACTTAAAGATGTAAGTCTGTATAAACTGTATGAACACTATCATGCACAGAGTGCATATAAGGATGGACATGTGATTGCACAAGTGGTCCCATGAATTATTATCGCAATGAAAATCCAATTAATGTAAAAATACAAATAAGATCAGGTGACTTCTTATAACATTATTATTGCACAAGAAGTAGGAGTAAATTGTCCAGTTTGGTGTGTTTTATGATCTTATGGGAGCAGGCTTGGTTAAACAGTCCGACTGCAGCAGGAAGGAAGGACCTGCAGGGGGCGGAGCCTGTCACTGAAGGAGCTTCCCAGTGCTGTTACAGTACCATGCAGGGGGTGGGAGACGTTCTGCATCAGGGATCATCATACTCATGTCTCCCACCACCTCCACAGGGTCCAGGGGGCAGCTCAGGACAGAGCTGGCCTTCTTCACCAGTTTGTTCAGTCTGTTCCCGTCTGCAGTCATGGTGCTGCTGCTCCAGCAGACCACTATGTAAAGGATAACTGTGCTACCACTGAGTCATAAAAGGTCTTCAGGAGATCTCCCTGCACTCCAAAGGACCTGAGTCTCCTCAGCAGGTGAAGCCTGCTCTGGCCTTTCTTGTAGAGAGTCTGTATGTTATCAGTCCAGTTTATTGTTCAGGTGAACAGCCAGGTACTTATAAGAGTCCACTATCTCAATGTCCTGGATGTTCACCAGTGTGTGGGGGTGGGGGGGTTTCTGTGTCTGCAAAAGTCCACCACCAGTTCTTTGGTTTTACCTGCGTTGATCTGGAGGCAGTTCCACTGGCACCAGTCCACAAAGTCCAGGTTGAGTTCTCTGTACTCCCCATTGTCCCCAATGGTGATGAAGCCGTTTCTTGGCTCCCAGGAAATCACGGTCTGCCTGGTCAAATGTCATAAGTTTACGTTTGTCCAAGAATGTTTATAAAATATATTTATTCTTCTTTTATTCTTTATTCAGATTGAGGCGCTGCAGTTTGTCAGAGATCAGCTGTTCTTCTCTGGCCTCAGCTCTGAAGTCCAACCCCTCCCATCTCAGAGAGCTGCACCTGACTGAGAACCAGCTGCAGGATTCAGGAGTGAAGCTGCTGTGTGATTATCTGCAGAGTCCAAACTGCAGACTGGAGACTCTGAGGTCAGACACCTTTTCTTTCTTTAAGTCTGTGCTGCTGTTCAATACCTCAGGAATGATGAACACTTCCTCTATTTCATACCATTCATGTTTTTTATGATCTTATATCAAAACAAACTGTGATTTAAACGTACTGTGAGGAGGTTTGATCTGCTGATGAAACACACTCAAAGTAATCTGGATTTCTCTTGATGATTGTCTGAAGTCAATGAGACCACCAACATTATAAAGTCCTTTTGAAAGTCTGCCTGTTTCCAGCTGCTCGCTGTCACATGAGGAGAATCACAGGACGCTGTCTGGAAAAGCCTTTCTTTACATTTCCTACAGAAGAGATTCACACTGACTTGTAGTTTGTAGAGTTCAAAGAAAGCAGGAGGAGTTTTTCTGTGAGCGAATACTGTACAGGGGTGGTCCCCAACCCCCAGGCCGCGGACCGGTACCAGTCCATGAGTCGCATGGTTCCGGGCCGCACAGAAAAACAAATAACTTACATTATTTCAGTTTTATTTACTATCCGAGTCTGAACAATGTTTTATTTTGAAAAATGAGCAGATTCTCTCCGTAAGCTTAGGGCTCTCATTGATTTAGCGTTATGGTGAGGTATATATTTTAATGTACTTTATATTTGTTTTGTGGTGAATCTTATTTTGAAGTCTTGCCTAAGCGTTACCATAGCGACCAGAGCGTTAGGGGGCAGAGAGGATGTTACTCTTATTGTGTTGTTGGCACATATCAGAAGGACGCTGTTTATAAAGTTGCATACAAGTACACGTTGGATCCACGTTTATTATTTAATTTACAAAATGCCACAGTTTTTGTGTTGGTCATATTTATCTGCCACACCTTAACGGCCGGTCGGTGAAAATAGTCTGACATTAAACCGGTCCGTTGCGCAACAAAAGTTGGGGACAGCTGCTGAACAGGAAAAGATCAGAAAAGAGAGAAGAGGTTTCACTTTGTCCACAGGGGGGCGCCAAAACAGACACGTCATGAAAGTTCCTCTCAGGAGCTTTGAGTGTTTGAATCTAAGAAGGATCAGGAAGAACTAAAGTATTAATGCATCCTCATAAAGTCCTTCAATGTTGGAATGAACAGATGTGTGGACAACATCACACATTCATGTAAAGCTCACTGTCATCTACATTTACTTCTTTTAATCTTTATTCAGATTGAGGGACTGCAGTTTGTCAGAGATCAGCTGTTCTTCTCTGGTCTCAGCTCTGAAGTCCAACCCCTCCCATCTCAGAGAGCTGGACCTGAGCTGGAACAACGACCTGCAGGATTCAGGAGTGAAGCTGCTGAGTGATTATCTGCTGACTCCAAACTGCAGACTGGAGACTCTGAGGTCAGATCACTGAATGTGTCATTCCTTTGGATCATTTTAATCCACATCCTCCATTGTTGCACATTTCAGGATTTATATATTATCAGTATTTGTCTGAATTTAAATCTCTGGATATTGAATGATTTAGGAGATTTGTTTTCAGTTTGCTTAATAATTTAGAGATTTGATGTGAAAAAAAAAAAAATTCTGACTGCAGTAAAATTTAACATGAAGTTGCACATGAAGCCTCTGGCTCCTCTGGTTCTGTTAAGTCTAATGAAGTCAAATTTAATTATTTAGCATATTTCATACGACAGACGCAGGCTTGATGTGCTTTAAAACAGAAAAATAACAAAGATGATGTACAACAATGACATAATGTAAAAGCACAAGAGATAAGAAGGTATTCCACATAGGTTCAGGGCAGAAAACAGGGAGGAGGACCCATATGCAGAAAAAACAAGTGATTTATTTAAACTAAAATGAGAAAGACAAAGTAAATCCAGGGAGCAGACGCGATAAAGTCAGACCATACATGACAAACTACAAAAGACAAACTGACTACCTGAGATAAAACAGGCGGGCGGGCAGGCAGGCCTCCCTCTCTCCCTATTTCATTGTCTCAGGTAGTCAGTTTGTCTTTCGTAGTTGTCATGTATGCAGGCAGGCAGCATATGGGTGATGTAAAATATTTTATTAGTGTATGATGGAACCAAGTGGAGGCACATACAAGTTAAACAACAGATGACCAAGATTTGACCCTTTGGGGATTCCATAAGGCATGCTAACTTCATCAGATATAAAATTACCAATGGAAACAGACAAGGATCTGCTAGTAAGATGACAGCCAGAAAAGAACAGGGGCTCTAAGGCCTAAAAAGTGCTCCAGGCATTGAAGCAGAATGTGATGTTCGACTGTATCGAACGCTGCTCTGAGTTTAAAAAGTACCAGGAGAGCCAAGTTGTGGCTATATGAGCTAATTCTAAGATCATTAATATTTTTGATGAGCGCAGTTTTTGTACTATGGTTAAACCTAAACTAGCCTGGTACATGCCAAATAGAACATTCTGTGAAAGATATGCCAGTGTCATCAAGCCAAGTCTTAGTAAGGAGAATGAGTCAAGTTTGTGAGATCTAATAATACCATTTTAAGTGAGTGTGCAGAATACATGGAAATGTCAGCTGTGAAAAGGACTAGACTGAGATAGTTTGAGGGTTTTGGAGACTGTGCTTGAAAATGACTGGATATCATAGTGGGAAACACTGAGGTCTGGATCAGGCCTTGCCGTGGTACACAACGTAATGAGTTAAAAGTAATGAAACTGGTAAAATTATCAATCAGCTGCTTTATTCCCTTTCTATTAGGCTGCAATCCTTCTGCTCTGTACAGGCTCGAAGTGAAATCATAAGGACTTGTGGTTCAATAATGTCTGATTTGATAAATGTAGTAACATCACAGAGCTGACTGAGATCAGCAGCCTGTTCTTCATCTGTGCACATGAACAGCTGGATGAATGTTGAGCTGACATTTGGAGGATTCAGATTTAATGAATACACAATCAGAAATGATCCTCTAATCATTTAGAGAAAACTTGATTCATCAGGGCAAAGTGATGTTGAGATACTCATCACAACCTGAACACATGTGACTGGATTACACATTATTTTTATTCTTCTTTTATTCTTCATTCAGATTGGATTGGTGCAGTTTGACAAAGATCAGCTGTTCTTCTCTGGTCTCAGCTCTGAAGTCCAACCCCTCCCATCTCAGAGAGCTGGACCTGATTGGGAACAAGCTGCAGGATTCAGGAGTGAAGCTGCTGTGTGATTATCTGCAGAGTCCAAACTGCAGACTGGAGACTCTGAGGTCAGACACCTTTTCTTTCTTTGAGTCTGTGCTGCAGTTCAACACTTCAGGAATGATGAACACTGTGTGAATCCTAACCTAAAAACAAGCTGAGCAGCATGAAACAAGCTAACATTAGCAGCAGCTCTGCTCCCAGCCCCCACTGACCTCCTGAGTCCACTGAAGAGGGTCTGCTAATCTCATGTTGTGTTTGTCCTGCCTGCCTTCATGACTCATTAGATGTTAGATGGTCGAGCCTCTGATCTAAGAACAGCTTCCTGTATGGCTCACAGGTTTAAAGAATGTGTGGTGATAATCACAAACAGTTCATGAGCCTCTCATCACCTTTAACTTCCAAACAAGCTCCATATGAAATACACAGATCCAGAGAAGAGCAGCACAAAGACATTTAGGACTGTAGAGAGGACTCTGACAAACCTAGTCAATGAGACCACCAACATTATAAAGTCCTTTTGAAAGTCTGTCTGTTTCCAGCTGCTCGCTGTCACATGAGGAGAATCACAGGATGCTGTCTGGAAAAGCCTTTCTTTACATTTCCTACAGAAGAGATTCACACTGACTTGTAGTTTGTAGAGTTTAAAGAAAGCAGGAGGAGTGTTTTAGTGAGGGAATACATTACAGGACAAGATCAGTAAAGACAGACGAGGTTTCACTTTGTCCACAGGGGGGCGCCAAAACAGACACCTCCTCACAGGAGCTTTGAGTGTTTGAATCTAAGAAAGATCAAGAGCGAAGACGACGTGGGTACAAAATACGATTTGTAGGATGCTAAAATCCGGGGAATATCATACATTTTGTAAACAGCACCCGTGAAGTCAACCCCACCTTTTTGAAAAGAGGAAAGAGCTCAGAATGGCTTTATCCAGACCACCACTTTCTGTAAAAAAAAAACCCTAAGTAACACGGGGTCGAAAGCAGTATATTAACTTTAATGTGTAATGAAGTCAGATGAAATGTGTGTGTGTGTGTGTGTGTGTGAGAGAGAGTGACATCACTGAGTGAGGCAGAGGAGTACTCTTCACAGAGTACAGTAAATGGCTCTGCTGAGGTTCAAATATAGGCATCACTCAATCGTAATGAAGTGTGTGCAAGAAAGTAGTTGACATGAAGAAAATCGCAGCTCGTTTTGCAATGTTTGCTTCCTGCAGCAATTTCATATAAAAAAACATTGAAAAACATTGCAACATGCATTGCAATATTTTTTAAAAGCTGCCACAAAAATCATGCATTTTAGGTCGCAACAATCCTCCAAAAAGTCCACGAAACTCATTTACAACTTTTATTCTTTTTTCAGATTGAGTCTCTGCAGTTTGTCAGAGATCAGCTGTTCTTCTCTGGCCTCAGCTCTGAAGTCCAACCCCTCCCATCTCAGAGAGCTGGAGCTGAACTCCAACAAGCTGCAGGATTCAGGAGTGAAGCTGCTGTGTGATTATCTGCAGAGTCCAAACTGCAGACTGGAGACTCTGAGGTCAGATCACTGACTGTGCCATTCATTTATCTCATTTCAATCCACATCCTCCATTGTTGCTCATTTCAGGATTTATATATTTCCAACATTTGTCTGAATTTTAGTGTCTGGATATTTAATGATTTAGGAAATTTCTTATTTTTTTAAGTTGCTGAAAAACTTTGAGATTTGATATGAAAATGTTTTTATGACTATGTGAAGTCAACATTAACATAACTCTGGTTCTGTGACGAAGTGAAATCATGAAGACTTATGATTCAATTATGTCTGCTTTTATATATGTACTAATAGAAAACATCGTGGTGACCACACTCAGGCCAGACATAGTCCTGGCGTCTGAAACAACGAGACACATTTTCCTACTGGAGCTTCCTTGGGCAGACCAGATATGATAGAATAGGATATTACTTTATTGATCCCCAATGGGGAAATCCGGGCGTTACAGCAACAGCAGCAGTGCAGAATCAAAACAAAAAGTCAAAAACCGAATAAAATGGTAACATAAACATAAATACAATTCCAGGCAGTAAGGGGGGATCTATATACAGCATGAGTACCCTAAAAGGACGGACAAACAGGGAACTAAACATGCTAACGGAAAAACTATGAGAGCAGTCTGTTCATGTGGCAAAGTCTGCAAGAACCAGCATGGCCTGAAGATGAAATGTTTGACAGAGAAGCAAGTGGAGCAACACACAGGTTCTAAACCTGGTGAGACGCATGAGGAGCCCGGCCAGGAGTCAATTCACAGTGCCACGACCCTCCATGCTCGACAAGCCCCACCCTATGTCAGGCATTCAGAACACCGCTGGGTCATGTGGCCTGCTGCCAACAAGCAAAAACAGTGGCTCCAGTTTGACGAGGATCTGGACCAAGTCCTTGAAGCTACTGCAAAGGGAGATGTAGACCAGACGTGGCGGACGATGGCTGCAGTGATCATGAACATTGGTGTGGAAAGGTTTGGAATAAAGGAACTACAGCCAACCAGAGGTTGAGGAATGCCAAATAGAACGGAGGTGAAGATAAGCCAGCTTTGGCAGGAGCTTAGACTGCTAGGGTGGCAGCTTAAGCAGGCACGGGAGGAGAAGGCCGGGCTGGCAGAGCTTAGCAGTATCCTGAGGAAAAACCTCACCACCTTACATCGAGCCGAGTGGCATAGAAGGAGAGGCAGGGAAAGAACCAGGAAACATGCAGCTTTCATCTCAAATTCCTTTTGCTTCACCTGGATTCCAAAGGAGGAGAGCTCAAGTACCATCGAGCAATTCAGGGTCATCTCACTCCTCAGCGTTGAGGGCAAGACATCCTTTAGTATCAATGCGTGGTGCATGATGGAGTTCCTCCTGAGTAACACTTACATTACAACATCGGTGCAGTAGGACGTACTCCAAACGGTTCCAGGATGCATTGAGCATACAGGAGTTGTCATCCAGCTGATCCGGGAGGCCGTGGATCAAGTGAGGGATCTGTGGGCCACACAAGCTACTTAGACACAAGCCCGGCCTGATCAACATCGGCTGGGTCACCTGGGCGAGGGTGACTGTTGCGAGACCCGAATAACCAATGAACCGAGGATACAACACGGAGGATGTCTTACTTATACCAAGAGTGTTTGTTAGAACATCACAGAGCTGACTGAGATCAGCAGCCTGTTCTTCATCTGTGCACATGAACAGCTGGATGAATGTTGAGCTGACATTTGGAGGATTTAGATTTAGTGAATACACAATCAGAAATGATCCTCTAATCATTTAGAGAAAACTTGATTCATCAGGACAAAGTGATGTTGAGATACTCATCACAACCTGAACACGTGATACTAGATTGTACCATACGTGATTTTTTTTATTTTTTATTCTTTATTCAGATTGAGGTGGTGCAGTTTGTCAGAGATCAGCTGTTCTTCTCTGGCCTCAGCTCTGAAGTCCAACCCCTCCCATCTCAGAGAACTGGACCTCAGTCAGAATAAGCTGCATGACTCAGGAGTGAAGCTGCTGAGTGATCTTCAGAAGAATCCAAACTATCGACTGGAGACTCTGAGGTCAGACTTTCAATATTCTTTGGTAAACCCTCCACATATTTGAATTTATTTATTTAATAGGGATATTTATTTAACAGGGATGAAGTAATTTAGTTTCAATACAAAGCATGAAACTGATGTGCTGCATTAACCCTTTATAGAGCACTCATTGAAATACTCTGACTTTCAAAAAATCAACCTCAGAGTGTTATTGGGGACATAACAGAACTTTATTTCTGTTGAAACATTTAAAAAAAAGATCATTTAGAAGAACAAACATCAACAAAGTTACCATATTTGGTTTAAATGCACAATAGGAGGATCAGTGACGTCTCCTCTGATTGGCTGAGTGAGGATCACATGCTTCTCGACCTTACTGAGGTGCAGAAGGGTGGCCATATGTAATGTGTACGGTAATTACCAAAAATATTCACTTGCCCAATAAAGGGTTAAGAGTTTTTAGCTGTTTCTTATTACCAGCTCGTGCCCCTAGTTGGACCTTTGTGTAAACAAACACATTAAACCTTATAACACTTTGAGGGTCATGTACCACAAATGTGACAATATACATGCTTGAAACCAGTTTACATTTTAAAGTGGATACAGCTCTCATTTCAAGGTTTTCTATAAGCGATATTGAGTGTGAAAGAAATATAAGGCAGCCCACATGACAGGGGGACAGATCCAAAAGTATTTGCCAGGTCAAGGAACAACACATTAAGGTCTCTTGGAAGGAAGCCAAATCAGCTTCATCATCACGGGCACCTACGATGTTCTCACCAGAATCTTAATCAGTGGTTTGGAGAAGACCCAGCATGCCCTCTCTGCCAAACCTCAGGCAAAACCAGTCTGTCCCGAGGCTGTTACACCTGGAGGTATAACCAGGTCTTACCACAATTGGCAATCATTGTGGGAGGAAAGAAACTCACCACCAATGCCCTCCTTCACCCAATATAAAGACATCCATACACTACACCCTTTGTGAAGCGCCAACTCACTGACCAGAGACAGGCTCTCAAATCCTCAATGCACCTATCTGAACTGCTGAGCAGGCATCTTTCAAGCCAGCAGTATCAGCCCACATCAACCACAAGTGGGCCTATCAATGAAACATTGGAGGAGGAGGGTGCCCACCTGATGACCCTGATTACATTATTATCCCTCTCCCCAGGTAGAACCAGGATCCTTTCACCACATCCCCTCCTCTTTCCCTCTTCTTTCATCTCCTTCCCTCCTCTTCTCTTTCACTTTCTCCTCTTTTGTTTCTCCATTTCCCCTCTTTCACCTCCTCCCCTCCTCCTTCACCTCCTCTGACTTTCACCACCTCCTCTCTTCTTTCACCTCCTCTCTTACTTAAACCACCTCCCCTCTTCTTTCACCTCCTCCCCTCCTCCTTCACCTCCCCTCTTCTTTCATCTCCTCCCCTCTTCTTTAACCCCCTTCCCTCCTCAACTTTTTTCCCCTACTCCCCTCTTCACACACAAATCCAGGAAGTGATGATTATTAGGGATATTAACAAGTTCTATGAGCTGAAACCTCAGGTCTTGAGGTCAGCACACATTGTCCCTCTACATAAGGGTGGTGACAAAGAACAAACTACCAACCAATTTCCAAACTGTCTAGCCACTTTAGTCAACAATCAACGAACATGATTCCTTTTAAGAAATTCTGTATTAAGACCTCATCAATCTGTTTAAAGAGAAAAACGCAGCACCATATCACCAACTACCTTAGTCATACATAATATTATGTCTGCTTATGATCAAGGGAAATACTGTGTTTCCCTCTTTGTTGATTTCACCAAAGCTTTGGACACTGTTGATCACAAAAAACTCCTGCAGAGGCTACATGATGTTGGTTTTGACTACTCTTTGTGTAAATGATTTAAGAATTACCTGTCCAATAGATTGCAATGTGTGACTGTACAATAGGATCACGCTAAATACTTAACACTATCGAAAAGGGTTCCCAAGGTTCTGTGCTGGGTCCTGTGCTGTTCACAATCTACTTTAAAAATATTGTATCCGTACTCACAAATTGTAAGGCCCATCTTTACACTGATGACACAGTTCTGTATTGTTTTACAGAGACTGCACATCTAGCAATGGAATCTTTACAAGCACCAAACAAATTACAAAATGCCCTATTTGACTTAAAATTAGTACTGAATGCAGAAGAAACTTATGACCCGTCTACACGGCGACGCTGTCACAGAAACGCATCGAAACGACCCCACTCTGAATTCAAAGTACAGACCGTCTACACGGCAGGCAGAGTGAAAACGATGTAGTTCTCACGGCCCGGCCAGTAGTGGGCAGTAGAACTTTACAACACAGAACATGCAACACTCACCAGCAGTATAACCACTTCCTACAAAACATCCTCTTTAGCGGCTAGTTCTCCCAAGTCTTACCCAAACGCTGCGTATGGTCGCCCTGCGCTTGGGTAAAGGTTGAACTGTTTGCTGCAGGTGTTCGATGCTCTTTGGGCGGCGACATACACGATGTATCATATCAAGGTTCTGTTTGTACAAAGCAAATCGCTGCTGAAGCATGTAGCACAAGTGAATCCACCGCCATTGTTGTTTATGTTTGTTCTGGACTACTGCGCATGTCCAAATGTATGGGGGGGGGGGGGGTGTGGTGAGGTCATCGCAGCCAGAGAGTTCGCTCCGTTTCGTTCACACGGCTGTGATACGCCCCCCCGTATCAGTTTCCCCCCACCATGGAGCTCGAATTAAAAAGCTTGCATTTTCACCCGAGTGAAACACAGACGCCGTGTGAATGAAAGGCCAATCAGATACTCAACAGTTTAATTTTACTGTCACAGTGTCTCTGTGTAAACAGGGGCCTAAATTCATGCTCCTTTCACAAGCTACAAATATCCCAGACACTGACTTCCGCATAACGACAGTGAAAGGTCACAATATTGGAAGAGTGCTGGAGTATAAATATCTTGGCTTTTGGCTTGATCAATCCTTTTCATTTGAGTTTCACATTGACATCAATACATTAATTACTAAATTATGACAGAAAATTAGATAATTGTACAGATACAAAGGGAACTTCACTCTACGGTGTAGAAAAATGGGTAATTGAAGCCATCTTCCTTTCTGTTCTGGACTACTGAGAGGCACCCAAAAACAAAGAAAAACAACAAAAACAAAACTAAGTTGACCGAACCGAGAAACAGGAGCGCGGGGAGCGGAAGTTCCACACACGCTAATACATAAAGGTCAACACTGGAAAACAGTACAGTTTAGCAGCTGACAGGGGAAATGGTCTGCAAAGCAGCAGGTTCAGTAACAGGGAAGCAATCCGTGTTAGCTGGCTGGCCCCAAGGTGGTTCTGCAGCCCCGACCGTGCGTATGTATCTTCCTGCAGAACATATCTTTCATATCATAATTTTTTCCATAGCCTATACATTAAGTACAAGCTGATCACCTGAAAAAAGGTGCTGGACAGCTTTAGCCTTTATTCTGGAGCAGTGTGGACCATTTGGTGATGTGTGTGTGTGTGTGTGTGTGTGGGGGGGGGGGGGGGGGGGGGGGGGGGGGGGAGTATATGGATAAGTAGGCTAATGTTGGTATGTAGCCGGTCTGGCCTTAGCAGCTCCCACTTCTCTATGTTGTGTCATGGCACACAGAGACCCGAGACTTTGTTGCCAAACAAAGTAGGTTTTATTTCTGTACAAAACAATGAAATACAGCACAGCACTTTATGTTGTGGCTTCAACATACAGTATATGCCTTTAAAAAGAAACCAGACCACACAAAATTTTTTTAGTAGAATCCGCCCAACTAGCATTCACCACAAAGCTGTATTTCAAACAAAACTCTCTTAAAAACTTAAACCGAATCTTCAACGCTTTACTAAAAGGTCCATGAGCCCCACAGAACACAACTTCAACAACCATTCAATGTTTTTGTTCCATATTTGAACTATATATACATATAGGCACAAACAAAAAAACACTCACACTCACTTCCAGCTGATGAAGGGAGTCAGTGTAGAACATGAGTCATGATTTCTCTTATCTCTTCTTCTCTCATTAGATGGAGATGATCTCCGTCATAATGTGAGTGATCAGGACTGTGGTGGAGCAGAGAGGAGCAGCTGATGATCCACAGGAGGAACCTCCACCATCGTGTGTGTGGAGAAGCTCTGCAAGCTGAGGAGAGCTTCATCCATCAGGGACTGACAGAGGAATCAGCTCAGAGCTCATTTATAATGAATCTGTTCTAAAACACATTACAGGAGAGGAAGGTCAAACAGGAAACAGCAGGTAGAAATGTTGCTGTTATTCTTCTCATGTGATGATTATTTTGATTCTATTTCTTACTAAAAGTCCAAAGCAGAACTTGATCATCTGTAACGTGTATTAAAATGATCTTCTTTTAAGAGCCTCTTTAAAACATGCCCTGCTCTCCTAACATGTCCTCACCTCATCAGGCTAAGCTGTGTAAACAGGAAGTGTCCTTTCACCCTAATGATTAACACACTGTACGTTGGCTCCAGGATTTGTGTTTGACTCTGATCATTAAAAATGGTTAAATTTTTTTAACACATTTAATCACGGTTAGCTTATCGCTAGCTTCTTGCTACCTTTTCGTTAGCGTTGCCACAAGTACAAACAAGAAGTGTTTGCAGCCTAAACTCGACCTAATGACTGTCTTCAGGACCAAACTAGTATTTCAACATCTGATAAACTTACAAATTCACTTACTAAATTGATTGCTCTGGACAGTAGACCACTATTAGTGGTAGAAGATAAGGGGTTAGAAAATGTGCTACAGATAGCAACGTGTGATCCAACTTTCCAGCTGCTGTGCAGAAAAATTGTTTCAAACAAGCTTCAACAGCTTTATAAAACTGAGAAGAAAGTAACATTGGATGCATTGCATTAATTCATCCACCAACATCCACTTAGATTGAGAAGTGATACTTTTTAGGGCAAATATTGTGATGCATTTAAAATGCTATTAATTCCAATTAGTTGGAAAGCCCAGAGTTAATTAGTTAAACGTTTTAATCAAGTCCCACCCCTAAATAATAACAATAATAATAATAATAATAATGGCTGCAGTCTTTCTAACCGAAGACTTAGGCCAGACTTGTCAGCATACTAATAATATTTAACAACCTTCACGTGCAAACTGCTGTTTTTAATGTCAGACATTTATCTGGATCCTGTAACACAAGTGTAGTTTCATGTTTGAGTCATTTCAATGTGCAGTCAGAATGAGATCAAAGGTGTTTGGCTTACCTGAAGCTGGATGGAAGGACGGACACCTTCTGCGTTTGATCCCGCCAAAAAAAAGAATAAACAGTTTGGAAACAGGACATGGCTCGGTTTTTCACAATAAAACACATTTGTTGAAACGTTTGTAGAAAACCTCTGATTCTTCTGCTGAATCAAATCCAAACAGTTTAAACTGTGCTCACACTGTTTCCACATCAGACACACAGCAGCTCTCTGTTCTGTCCAGCAGGGGGAGCCAGAGGTTCAGTTTGTTTCTATTGTTTCCACCAATCGAAGGACTCGTTCATTCTTCATTGTAAAAACAAAATAAACTGGATGAAGTCAAAAGGTGGTTAAAGGGGCTGTTATAGAGAATGAAAGTCGGTTTGCTTTCATGACACAAAAGGAACACCGGCCCTCTTTAGTCCTGGTTTTGATGTGGATGATGTTGATTGTCATTGAGTTTTATGAGCCAACGTCAGAGTTTGAAACCACTGAAGTGCAACAGAAACACAAACATGGTGTCAGCTGCTCTCGGTCACCTGGATGGAAAGTTCAGATCTGCAGACATTTACCTGAGCAGTTTACCGTGACATCGACCACAGCAGGAGATGTTAATGACCACGAGTTCAGAAATCATGACAAAGCTTGAGGACAAGACTTCTCCATGAAGAGGAATTGTGAGAAAAGTTCAACGTCAGAAAAGAGTTCAGCTTCAGGGAAAAATCCAGATGTGTATGTGTTCAATGACTACTATTACCACCCGGGCAGATTAATAAGAGTGTATGTGTCTTATCTGGAAAAAAATGAACGGATGAATGAAGCAAGCCGAAGCAGTCCTGCAGCTGGCCACACTGTGTAATCGACCTCACTCACAGGCTGGATGAAAACATTAAAACAAACATGTTTTAAAGCTTCAGAAATGTAAAGAAGTATAACACTTAAATCAAACGGTAGAATTTGCCATTTGTTGTAACTTGTACCTGTATGCTATTCACACAGTTTACTGTGGGGGAAGTGCTACACCTTGAGGCCTATTGTTGTTCTTATGTTCATGTAATTGCTGAATGTTCCAGAGTTAAATGTCCTCTCTTCATGTACCGTAAATTCCGGACTATTGAGCGCACCTGGATATAAGCCGCACCGGCTAAAAATAAGTAAATAAATGTATTTGTACATATATAAGCCGCACTTGATTATAAGCCGCAGGTGTCCACGCTATAACAAGAGCTATTTACACAGACGTAGGCTACCGGTAACATCCGCAAATACTGTAGCGTCCGTACGGACGTTAAAGGACGACGAGAGCGTTCAAATAATAACTTAATAACCCGATCACTGTCGGCCGTGACCACGCCGTTTACAGCAGAGAGCAACACATAACTTGCCGTAACAATCCAACTCTCTCCCCCAGCGTTCTCTCATACAGCCACTCAACACGTTCTCGCTGGTGCATTCACTGACTCTCCACATAATCGGAATTATGAACACATTATCAACTACTGACTTTACAACATGAACCGTTACAATACGAAGCCTAGCCGACGGTGTCTGTAACACGGCTGATGAAAAAGATGACCGTAATATATTTCACAAGAAAAAGTCCATCCATTCACTGCCTCAGAATGACTTCATTACTCACTTCCTCAGTCTCTGTTGTCGCTGTCAGTGTCATCTTAACGTGCAGCAGCTCTGTTAGCTTCTTTGACAGCCAGCTCGATCGCCTTTAACTTGAAAGCTGCATCATATGTATTTCTCCGTGTGTTTTCCATCATGAGGGTGCGTGCATGAAGCGCAAAATGACTGATATTAAGATCCGACGTGACGAAGTCAAATGTTTTTGCGGCAGAAGCTCATTGTCCCCCATAAAAAATCCATGCATTAGCCGCACCGGAGTAGAAGCCGCAGTGCTCGAAGTGTGAGAAAAAAGTAGCGGCTTATAGTCCGGAATTTACGGTAGTTTAAAACCACACTGAAATGTCAGAAGGGGTTTGAGGAAAATTAAAAAATATATTGAAAGCTTAGCTTTATCTAATCTATGTGTGATGTTTATTATATTTAATGAATATTCATTTATTTAAAAATGTCTTTAATTCTTCAAAAAGGTATCAAACTAAAATGTATTTTAAACCTTCCATTTTCAAAACAACACACCAAACAAGAACTTAAACAAAACAGAGCTACAGACTTTTATTTACTTGTCTTTAGAGTCCAATATTATGCTTTTAGTCATCACAACATCCTCTCCTATTTCCCTCAAATTACAGGCCCCTTGTGATGCCCTGTTTCCTCCCATGTGCCTGACTGGTAGCATGTGTCTCAC